>NC_056726.1:1650007399-1650083988 GCF_019279795.1 Protopterus annectens
GAAGCAGGTCTTCATTTGTTACCATTCTTCTTCTTCTTTTGCCATTCACTATTAAATTATGTAAAAGATTATGTGATTTTCCATCATGTATATTACTCTAACCCTCACTTCCTATTCCCATTTTCATACATTTAATAGAGTATAAAGGATAAGCCAGATAAAATCATTTTAGCTATCAGATCTAGTAGACTTTCTTTCTAATACCATCCCTGTGAGAGGAATAAAGACACCTTGTTAATGTTTCCAGTATATGTTTCAGTTAATTAGGTAGATAAATGAGTGTTCTTGTTCAAATACCTTACATTCATGAGGTTGGTTATTTAAAGGCAATTGCAGACAATGGTGAGAAGGTCCATTGAAGCCGACTGGAGGAAAATCTGGGAGATGGAAAAACAAGGAATGAATGCCAAAGTTTAGATGTTAGTCCCTTATTTGTATATTCCTGGAAGACCCATGAGGGTTTACCAGTTCAGCAGCCTATGGAGAGTCATACTTATTTATTTCTTTATTTATTTATTTTACATTTGTTTACTGGGATAGTCCAACTGGATACATGCCCATTTTCAGTGGAGGCCCATGGAGAAAAGCTCCAAATAGACAAAATTACATAGATAACATTTAAAAGTATAAAACAAAGTATAAAATAACATATACAAAAAAAAAAAAAAAAAAAAAGAAACAAATGATTATGTACAATGGTTCATGGTGTTCCCTAATAGGGACACACAATTCACATGGTTCAGACACAATTAAAGGCAGAAGACATTAGATAGCATACAGAGCTTGGCAAAGAAGTTACCTGTATAATATTTAGAGATTTTCCTTTCAGGGTTAGTACATGGGCAAAGCCAGTTCATTTTGAGATACTGTTTGATGTTATTTTTGAATAGACCTATGGAGGATTGTAGGGTTATATGGTTTGGCAATGAATTTCAGGTTTTGCCAACAGGCAGGCATTTTCAATGTTCAACATATAAACTACTCTATTACATGGACATGAAGAAGCTCAGGTGAAAGTGTTTTCTTAAATATAGTTCTATAGTTGTAGCTCATTATGGAGGAATGTAGGGTTATATGGTTTGGCAACGAATTCCAGGTTTTGCCAACAAGCAGGCATTTTCAATGTTCAAAGTATAAACTACTCTATTACACGGACCTGAAGAAGCTCAGCTTAGTTAAATGTTTTGTTTTTATTTTTATTTTTAACTTCTAATAAACAAAAGATGACAACACATTATGAGCTACAACTATAGAATTATATTTAAGAAAACACTTTCACCTGAGCTTCTTCAGGTCCATGTAATAGAGTAGTTTATACGCTGAACACTGAAAATGCCTGCTTTTATGAGACTATCACCAGACTTTATTAGTCTGTTTTGTAACACATGTAAAATGAGAGACTGTGTCTGCATCAGTGGGGTTCATCTTCCTTGGAGCCAAGTATGAAAGCTTTATTACAGAATTTTTTCCAGTCTATCACATGTAAAATGAGAGGCTGTGCCCACTTTTAGCCACACTAGGTGATTCTCATTTTTGAAAAAATGCATGCATCTAGAGATACAGTATACAGTGGAAAACAAGTCACATGCTCATTTTTACAGAGCTCATAGATGCGCACAGGTAGGAGGAAAAAAGTAAAATGGAAGTAAAGTTTGAGACCTCAAAACCTTTTGTGTAGGCTTTCTGTGCCCATAGAATATAAATCCACCAAGTGGTGAACTGCAGAGAATACAAAAATGTTTAATTAACATCAGAATCTCAGATCTTCTTTGAACACAGGAAAATTGTGCCTATAGTGTAAAGAATATATCAGTGTGGAGTGGTGACCCGGAACAAGAATTTTCATTGTACTGCACATTATAGAAATTAGTTAAATGTAGGCAAAATTTCTATTATCTGCAGTCTAATGAGAAAGAGAGAGAGTCTCCTAGATCTGCTAGCTAAAGTGATTATGTCTGGACTTATCCTTTATACTCTGTTTCATGTTAGTCCTGTCACCCTCTGGGTCACAGGTGGGATACCAGACTTCACTCAAACCCTCTGGATCACCTTTGTTTTCCTTTTCATATATTTCTTTTATCATACAATTTCTTTATGTCATGCACTTTATCATATTTGTCAGAAGATAGAAAAGTGTGGAGTTCAAATTCCTACATGTGTTATGTTCTGACTTGCACAGTCAGTTTTCCTTTTAACCGTTATGTCAAAATTCGGAAAAATAAGGCCTTTCCAAGATGATATGTTACTTCATTTTTCTGTATCATCCATAAACCTTCCTGTACCTGAAAACACTTCTAAAGTTACTTCACAGAAGTCTTCTCACCCCAAATGCATCAAAGATCTTATGTCTTATAAAGCAAATCCTAATGGCCATATAATGCTGTATGTAATGTCATACCTGTTTTTAATTCACATTCTTATCTCTGGTCTTTTTTTCTGAAGCTTTTACCCTTCTGCTCCTGAAAAACTCATGTCTTCATTTCTTGTTCCTTCACTTACAGTACTTGCAAATATATATATATATATATATATATATATATATATATATATATATATGGGTCTACTTCTAAACACCGACACGTATTTATTCCTAGACACAAAACTCACCAATAACAAATAACACACACACACAAAACACACCCGAAAACCCGACAACGCAAACGCACACCAAATCACACACGGAACACGGCAAACAAAAACAACTACATACCATACACACTAGCCCTGGCCCAAACCCAACCCTAAGTCCGACACTACTCCTATACACTTCACCTACCTGCACCCTAACCCTAACTCACTTACACACCCCTAGCCCTCATATATATATATATATATATATATATATATATATATATATATATATTTGCTTCATTAATGTCATCCAGAGTGCCTTGTTACAGAGACATATTCTTATCACTCATTACTCTATAAACCAACCATGCTTCTGTACTTCCAGCCTCTGTAATCTACTCCTGTACTACATTACCAGCTACGTGATCTGACTTCTCCTGTAACACTTGGTCCACCACAGCACAACTCTCCTCCTCTCCCTCAGTTTGTTCTCCTTCCTTCATTAAATTCTCCAACACATTGGCATCCAGACGTTTGGTTTCCAGCTCCATAACCTGGATTTGGTCTCTCTGATTATCTCTCTCCAAAAGATCTCCAACAAAAATGTTTACTACTTCCTCTATTTTGGAATTCTCCAAGCACAAGTAGCAACCCTCTGATGCCACCTAGTGCTTGAAAAGAGTAGGGGAAGTTACCTGGTGCCCATGTTAAATTTTTCCTAGTAGTATAAATACCACCATGGATCTCCACTGAAAAGAGGCTGGTAACCTAGTGGGACTAACCTGTTTAACAAAGCATAAATAAATAAAATAAATACATGTTAAAGTATATTCTTTTGTTTTGTTTATAAATGCTAACAAAAAAATAAACAGTTCATAGATTCAAAGGTTCATACTAGGCTATCTGCCCTAAGGCATTTATAAGCCTAGCCAGAGTGTGTTTGGCTTTCGCCACCCATTTTAAATTAATTTTGCTATGCCCTTTTTCGAGGTTAGTATACTGTGGCTCTGTCTAACAGTGGCACAGAAGTGATACCCAGGGTAAACCTACGATCTCCCATCCACTCATCAAGATTCCTCTTGAAGAGAGTCAATGAGGGACTCTGCCAAACCTGGACTGGGATTTTAATGCAGACTGAAGGGAGCCTCTGGGTTATGAATCTGTCCCTCCAGCATGTCCTATTTATTTCAGTGCTGAGGTTCAAGTCTCTCGAGCGCGTAGCTCGATGGGATTTGGATTTTCTGAGGTGCAGCATGTCCATTAATTCCAGATTGGATATGGCTTTATACGTCAGGCACAGATTGCCTCTGAGCAGGTGGTATGCCACTGAGTAGAATTGGAGTTTCTTAAACCGGGCAGCATATGGCATCTGTTTGAGTCCTTTGATCCTCTTGGTGAGGAACTTTTGGGGTCTTTCCAGTTGCTGCAGGTGTCTGGTAAGGTACATCCTAAAAGGGGCATTGTACTCAATTATGGGCCTGATGAGGGATGAGTAAAGAGACACGATGACCTCCCCTGATCTAGATGTGAATCCCTTCATGATTAGGTGGGCTATATAAAATGTTTTTCTAACCACTTTAGCCACGTGGTTGTCAAATGAGAGACTGCTATCAACTTGGGTCCCCAGGTCCCTAATTACTTCTTTTGTACTTAATGGATTACCACCCATGTGGTAAATTGTGGGCACTTTGTTTTTGCCAAAGGGGATGACTATACACTTTTTGGCATTTAGCTTGAGGCCAAGGCTTTGGCACCAGTTGTCTGTTTCTATGAGGCCCTTTTGGAGGATGCTTGTGTCAGCTGGAGAGTCGATTATGGCACCCAGTTTTCAGTCATCTGCGAACTTGGTCAGCCACAGTCATTCCATGTTGGCCTGTATCTCCGAGAAATATATACCGAACAAGAGAGGTCCCAGGACTGAGCCTTGTAGGATGCCACTTGTAACTGGTTTGGAGTCTGACATGGCTCCAGCAATTCTAACCATGTGGGTTCTGTCCTTGAGCCAGTTTGCAACCCATCTAGTCACATAGGGGTTTATATTTAAGCTGGTGAGCTTATCTATAATGCCCGAGTGGGGTATTGTATCGAAGGCTTTTGTGAGGTCCAGGTAGGCTGTGTGGACCACCTTCCCCTCGTCAATGGTCTTGTTGACTGTTTCAAAGAAATCAAACAGGTTTAAGAGGCAAGATCTGCCCTTAACAAAGCCAAACTGGGTAGGATCCAGTGTCTGTAGGTCCCCAATATCTTTATTTATGAGGTCCATGATGATCCTTTCCATACCTTTGCAGACCAAGCTAGTCAGGCTTATGGGGCGATAGTTTCCAGGATCCGTTGAGGCACCACCTTTGTGGAGAGGGACCACTGTTGCTGTATGCCACTCTTTGGGTACATATCCTGTAGTAAGGCTGAGATTGAACAGTAGTTTTATGTTTGGGTTTAGCTCTTCTTGGAGTTCATGTAGGATGCAGCCCGGGACACCGTCTGGTCCCACTGATGCTGTGTTTTTTGCTTTGGAGAGGGCAGCTCTTACCTGAGCATCTGAGATGTCAGGGGGGCAGCACTCTGCTGGGATAGATATTTGCCCTTTTGGTGGGGAGGGGGGGGAGTTTGCACTGAACCTGTCAGCTAGGATGTTGGCAATGTCTGTGGGTTTGGTGTATTTTTTGTCATTTTGGACTAATTCTGAGCATATCTGGGAATTCCCACCCAGGTTCCTAACATAAGAAAGCCTTGTGATTATCCTTAGTGTCCTGTGCAATTTTTCTCTCGAAGCTGGCCTTAGATGATTTTATGAGTGCCCGTAGTTTTTTGCTAATACTGATCAGAGATGCCTTCCCTTTTTGGGATTTTGCTCTATCATGTAGTAGCTTCCTCCTTCTATTGTATAGTTTGTTTATGGTTGGGGTCCACCAGACAGGACGTCTGCCATTGGAGGATTGGGCTTGGTTTTATTTGGGATTGCATGATCCATGCATTCCTGAAGGTGTTCATAGAATGCGTTTATAAAGGATTCTGCGGTCTGGGCCCTATTTTCCACAGGCCTGGGGGCTTTGAAGGATTCCACCTCGGTTTTGAGGAGTGTGAAATTTGCTTTAGAAAAGTTTTTCACTGTGGTTTTCAGGGCAGGGGGTGGAGTCGGGATGTGAATATCCAGTGAGATTAGTTTATGGTCTGATCTTACCAGTGAGGGATACACTTCTGGTCTAGAGCATAGAGTCCCCATGTTGGTGATGATCAGGTCCAGTATGTTTTCCCCCTCTTGTGGGAGTGGAAACAAGTTGTTCCATAGCATTTGAGTTTATAAATTCTAGGAATGTTTGGGCTAGGGTGTTGGAGCTAGAGTAATGTTCCCAGTCTATGTTTGGGTAGTTGAAGTCGCCTAATATAATGGTGTTTGGAGAGACCTTCATATTTTCCAGTGTTCTCAGGATGGCCGAGTGGGGTTCCTGGGTTTGGGAGGGTGGTCTGTAGCAGGCTATAAACTGGAAGGCAGTTTTACCCACTGTTAGTTGCACATGGATAGTCTCTAATGCTTTGTGCTGTGCCACCAACCTGGAGGTGTGGGTATCTTTGATGAATATTGATACCCTCCCTCCTTTTGTGGTTCGGTCCAAGTTTTGGGGCCGAAAAGCATGGTATGAGGTATAACCTGGTAGTGCTAGGGTGCTCTCAGAAGCCTTGAACCAGGTTTCTGTTACTGCACAGATATCGATGTTTTCCATGTTAAGGAGAGTTTCAAGTGCGTGCATCTTGAGGTTTAGACTTCTGGCGTTGAGTAGCATTACTCTTAGTTTCTTATCCCTTGTGATACCTATGGAGGTGGGTTTGTCTTTTGAGCCTTGCCTAAAAAAGGCACTCTGGGGGTAGCAAGAGCCTTTGCCAATATCCGAAAGCCCAGGGGTGACAGGTGCAAGCCGTCACTAGCGAAACATCATGGCGTATCGAGCATGTCATCCCAGGCTGACAGGCATTGGATCCCCTTTGAATGACACCAATACTTAAGCCAATTGTTGAAATTGATCATCTTGTCTTCATATTGTGGCATCATTCTTGGTGGAGGGTAAGATGCTACTCAAGGTCAGGGTCATACCGGCCTGGGCTACATGCTCAGAGAGCTCCTCTATGTCTCTTTTCATGTAGTCCAGGGAGGTACATCTCAGGTCATTCACACCAGCATGGACAATGACTGAGTCATATTTGTACTTGCCTTGGAGTGACCTGAGTGCTTGTGTTATGTGGTGGATCCTAGCGCCCGACAGGCAGCTCTCCGTGACCTTCTCCTTGTTCAGCCTGGTGAGCGGGACATCAGTGTGCCTGACGATAGAGTCACCTATTACAAGTGTATCAGGTGTGTTGTTTAGCCTTAAGGGCCATGACTGTTCGGCACACTGGCTTTGTGAGCTATGTGTTGCACGTGTTTTGTTTTGGGGTAGCGGTTGCTTGGGTGTCTGCTTTGGAGGTCTCTGCTGCTTAGGCAGATTTTTATTTAGAGCCTCCCAGTATGTTTTTGTGTGTTTATGTGTTTGGTTTGCTGTCATGGTAGGTCTATGTGAGACTGGAATTGTAGTGAGTGTGGTTTCCTTCTCCTCCTGACTGGTTTCGCCAGTACTGAGTTGAGAGAGGTTAGCCTCCAGTATGGCTATATGGTTGCATCTCTCACATGTGTTGGAATTTGTTGGGAGGAGGAGAGGGTTGTCTGTGTACATGAGGCAGTTGTAACATTGCTTCAAGATTCCCAGATTCACAAGCTGGACCGGAGAGGAGATTGACAACTGACCTTTGGACATGCTAGAATAGTATTGTGAATTCCTTTATAATTGAAAAAAAAGGGCCAATGGGGAACAAGGTACTCAAGGGGAGTTTGTGAGGGTGTAGTGCTTTTAATATTTTAGTGCTGATTTATATAATTGCTTTAGTGAGCAAGTGCCAGGTAACTTAAATGCAATGTGTTACAGGTAACTTAAATGCAAAAAATGACAAACAGTATCTTTCTTTCAAGTGAAACAAGGAAAGAAGTACAGTAAGCAATGCAGATATCACTAGGGATCCACAGAAGCGCTGAAAAGCCGCTAGTTTAAGAACATGGCACATAAGAATATATTTATTAAAACAAAGGTTCTTCTCAGGGTTTGTGGAGCTACCACATGCCCCTAATATAGACATAAACCCCTGTACCCCAATTTACTAAAGTAGTCTCATGCTTATCCCACCTCATTTTAGTTAAGAATTTTTTTTTTGTCAAAGCAGTTGTCAATCAATCAGCAAAATCCTGTGATAGATGCATTACAATGAAACTCATAACTTCATAGTTTTACAAGTTCTTGCTACTTACTTATGAGAGAGTAACAACCTCCCTCATTAAGTAGACTTTCTCCACATCTCTAGTGAAAATTTGTGACTCCTTATCCAGTCATCCAGACTGGTTTTAAAGGTTAACAGCACACGAAGTTCTCCTCACCAAAGGTCCAGTTTGCTAAACCACAGAATCTTTTTCTACACCCCAACACCAATGTAAGATATTCTTGTACTCATTATGCTGACTGCCAAACTTAGAATGTTATTTATTTAGCTCAGTGTAGGTCATGTTGTTCTTTTTATGTAGGAAAGACCAAGTGTTGGTTAAAAGGCAGGATTTTAAAGCATTTTTCAGCAATACATTTGGGTGATGCTCATAATGCCTTATTTCAACATACTAAAAGTAATGAAGGACATGTATTCAATTTTATGGTGTTGCAAGTCGAGAAGTTGAACACTAGGGGGGGTGACATTGTAAATGTGACTGAATATAATGAAGCCAAATGGATTATTGAGCTAAGGGCTGACAAGGCTTCTGGCTTGAATGGTGTTGTACCTCTCAAACCCGCCCTGAAGAGGCGGAGAGTTTATTATTGAGATTCTATTGGTTATTGATGTTTTTTAAATACTGACCTTAATGCTTTGTTAATTGTCTGATGAAGGGTTTTACCTGAAAGCGCTTACCTGTTTCTGTTGTTTTATTAAAGAAGCTGTCATTTTATCTATCAGCCTGGTGGTCCGGTGCTTTTTATTTGGTTTTAAAGATCTTTAGGGAAGTAATCTGCTTGATTGGTAACGGAGGGATACATTGTATTATTTACCTGTCACACCAATTGACTGTGTTCTGTTTACATGACGATGTTCTAAGTGTGCTGGGTTATTCATAGCATGGATGACTATGCAGAGATTATCCCTAAGGAGACCATACATTACTGATTGGAGATACAGGACTTTCAATTTAACAAACTAGCTAAGGGTATTGATGCCTAAAATCTTTTTGGTGAGGAAACATTAAGGTCTTTAACTGGTTAAGGCATTTGGTGGGGTATATGGTGAAAGGTGCATTATGTTTGATGATGGGTCTAATATAGTTAAATAAAGGGGAACTATAACTTCTTCATAACTTGAGAAGATATTACAAATGAAAAGCTGTGCAAAGCTAGAAAGATTTTCTAAGTCTATTATCAATATATGTACCAATGTCTATGATAACTTTGTTAAATTTAAGGAATATGTTATCTATATGGTAAGAAGCAATGATTTTCCAAAGGAAACTAGTCTGCATTTCTAGGTGTTGAGCCCATGATTAATACACCAATCATTTGTTTGGTACAGTCCATGCTAGAAAATTTGAATATCAGAATGGGAATTGATAACCACCCTCAGTTTGCCTTCATCAGCAAACTTGGTTAGTCATAGTCCCCTGATGCTGGCTTTATTTCATAGAAATATATACAAAGGAGTGGGAGACTCTGGACATATCCTTGTGAGACAAAATTATTGATATTGTTCTGATAAAAGCAAATACTCCCAACTTTAACAGTATGTGTTCTTTCAGACAGCCCGATACCAATCCGGTTAACCGTGTATTAATTAATGCTGATTTGGTAGAGCTTGTCAATTATCGCAACATGGGGATTATTGCCAAAGGCCATAACATGGTCTAGATAAGCAGTGTTCATAGGTTCATAGGTAGGTACTAGACTATTGGCCCAAGGGCCTACGCAAGCCTAGCCAACAAGGTTCCCTGGCTTATGCCACCCAAGAAAGATATTTTCCTGTGCCACTGATGAGCAGAAACACAGAAGTGATCCCCGGGGTGTATTTCCTATTTTCCTTCCACTCATCAAGATTTTTCTTGAAGAGTGCTAATGAAGAACTTTGCTTGACATATATGGGTAGTCTGTTCCAGAGTATGGGAAGTCTCTGGGATAGGAATCTATCCCTCCAGCATATCCTGTTTATTGTGGTGACAAGGTTTAGGTCCCTAGAGCATGTAGCTCGGAGGGATTGGGATTTCTTTAGGTGTAGCATGTCCAACAGCTCTGGGTTTGACATAGCTTTATATGTTAGGCAGAGATCACCTCTGAGTAGGCAATATGCTACAGAGTTAAGCTGGAGTTTTTTGAGGCAGTCAGTGTAGGGCATTTGTTTGAGTCCAGTAATCCTCTTTGTGAGGTACTTCTGTGGCCTTTCCAGCTGCTGCAGATGTCTTGTGAGGTACATTCCAAAAGGGGCATTGTACTCTATAATGGGTCTAATGAGTGATGAGTAGAGGGTAACGGTGACCTCTTTTTTCCTGGATGAGAACCCTTTTATGATGGGTGTGCCACGTAGAAGGGCTTCCTGACTACTGTTGCAATGTGACTATCAAAGGAGAGACTACTGTCCACCTGGGTCCCAAGGTCTCTTATCACACATTCGTTGTTAAGTAGATTGCTGCCTATGTGGTAGTTCATGGGTACAGAGTTTTTACCAAAGGGGATGACACTGCACTTTTTGGCATTGAGCTTGAGGCCATGGCTCTGACA
This sequence comes from Protopterus annectens, assembly GCF_019279795.1. Classification (NCBI taxonomy): domain Eukaryota; kingdom Metazoa; phylum Chordata; order Ceratodontiformes; family Protopteridae; genus Protopterus; species Protopterus annectens. The sequence continues at coordinate 1,650,017,797 of NC_056726.1, forward strand.
CCAGGCATCTGTCTCAGAGAGGCCCTTCTGTAGGATGTTCACATCATTTGGGGACTTGACTATGGCTCCTAGTTTGCAGTCATCTGTGAACTTCGTTAGCCAGAGGCCTTCTGTGTTAGCCTGTACTTCAGAGAAGCAGATACCAAACAGGAGCGGTCCCAGGATGGAACCCTCTGATACTCCACTTGTCACTGGTTTGAGGTCAGATTTGGAGTCTGCAACTTTTACAGTGTGGGTTCTGCCAGTGAGCCAGTTGGCAACCCACCATCTTGTGATGTAGGGATTTATGCCTAGTTTATTGAGTTTAGCTATAATTCCAGAATGGGGGATGGTGTTGAAAGCCTTGGCAAGGTCAAGATAGGCTGTGTGAACCACTTTACCCTCATCTATGGCTTTGGTGACTGCCTCAAAGAAGTTGATCAGGTTCAGGATGCATGATCTGCCTTTCACAAACCCGAACTGGGTGGGATCCAGAGTTTGGAGGTTACCAATGTCTTTGTTTATGAGTTCCATAATGATACGTGCTATGGCTTTGCAGACCAGGCTCATCAGGCTAATAGGTCTATAGTTCCCAGGATCAGTGGTGGCTCCCCCTTTGTGGAGTGGGATAACTGTTGCTGTGCGCCATTCAGTGGGCACAAAGCCTGATCTTGAGGCTATTATTGAACATGGTGCTTAAGTGGGGAGCCAGTTCATTCTGAAGTTCGTGTAAAACGCAGCCTGGGATGTTGTCCGGTTCCATGGATGCTGTGTTTTTGGCTTTAGAGAGTGCAGCTTTCACCTGCGTAGTTGTGATTACAGGGACTCTGCATTCTTCCTGTATAGATATGGGCCCTTTAGGGGGTGGGGGGGTAAAGTTAGCACTGAACCTATCTGCCAGGATGTTGGCAATATCAGTTGGTTCTGTAATTTTCATGCCTTTGTGCTGTAACTCAGAGCAGATCTGGGTGTTGCCATTGAGATTCTTGACATAGCTATAGAATGCTTTGTGGTTGTCCTTGAAATTAGTGTACACCCACTACAGATGGCCTAAGTAACCATATCAAAGAACTCAAGCAGGTTCAGCCAACATGGTCTGACTTCTACAAAGCTAAACTGCTCTGTACACAGGTATTTATGGTCACATATGCCATTGTTTATTAGATCAACTTTGATACATTCCAAATATTTGCAAATAATACTAGTGAGACTAACAGGCCTCTGTTTAGATTAATTATTTTTCTTCATGCACTTGCAACACTCCATATCATGTGCAAGACAGACATATGGTAAATTTGCATTTCTCGTGTGAGGTGGCAGTTTCTTTTTTTAAATCTTCACATTCACTTCACTTCACAGTATCAATATATACACAAGGCAATACACCTGCATGGTGTTTTCTGATTTTCTGTTTGTTTGCTGACAGCGGGTGGGTAATCTGTTAACTTATCCTTTATACATTCCATCCCGCTCAACACCAGCAGTTACATTCCCTTACCTCCTTTTTATTATCACTAACAAAACATTTCATACATTTATCTTCAATTCTTTATTGATCTTAATATCTATGTAGTCCGTATGCATAATAATCTTCTTTCTTTCTGCTGTTAGCAGGTCATTATGTTATTTTTCACCTCTGCCCACCTATTAGCTTTTCCCCTAATGAGGCAGCTTTTATCAGATATCAGTAATCCAAGATCATGACAGAAGTGAAATGCTTTTTTTTCTCAATCATTTTTGAGATTCTCATTTTCACTCCATACTGACAGAATTTTTCAGGTAACTTAAGGGATGTGATTTGTATTTTACTGTGATTTGCCCACAATTTTTTTTCACAAAGAAAGTTATTAATAAAGACAAATGCAAAAAACGTGATAGCATCTCATCATTTATTGCCTTCAAATTTGTTGATGGATAGTATTTGTATCTTGGGTTTTGTTAAATGTTTTTCTGTTTAATGCCTGAACTGTAGGTGCTGTAGATGCAGTAAAAATCAAACATTATTTGAAATTGGATTACAGTTACTTTTATGGGCTAAGTATTGTAAATCTGGTTTGTACTTTGACCATCTTCTTCATGCTCAGTTGATGTCACTGGGCTCAAATTATTCACTTTCTGTTTGGGTATTGCTTCTAATGTGACATTTGTTTCTATTTTCACTGTTGTCTAGATATCTTTGCAGTGCACCTTTTTACTTAACACAATGCTTCAGTCATCATCCTCTACGCTCATTAATTTTTCCTTTCAAGTTCTGTCATCTTTTTTATATATATTTATGTTTACATTTACTAACTTTACCCACTTTTATAATGTTCTTCTAGCTTCTATAAAAATTCCTCATATCTATCCTAATCTTCTAAGACAACACATTCTCTCATGTTCTCTTTTCACTGTAATCTGTGCACCCTTCACTTCCTCACAATTTTTTTAAATTTGGAAGGAAACAGTTTTGAATATGGCCATCTAAAATGTTGAACAAGGATGGCATTCATAAAGTTAGGGTAAAGATGACACATAAAAAACAGCTGTGCAGCCCAACTAAGCATGTAATAATTGGGAGTGCAGTAAAGTAAATTGATAACATAATGCAACAGGGCTATATAGTGGACTAAAGTGAAAAGTGAAATATTAAAGAATGTTGTAGCAGAGCCAGATCATGTTCAAATAGGGTTCTAGGCAGAGAAATGGATCAGCCCATCTAAGTCCCTCCCAGCCATTCAGTCACCCATTACTTGGCTATTTCTTCCCAGTTATCATAAACACTATTCAAATCTGTCAGTGCGCATACTATTTTCTTCTTTATTTCTACAATGATCAAAGATATTAAAATGTTTATTTCAAATTTTATAGCATAAGCACTAATAGCCATTTGATAAACAAAACAATATAGTCTCATGATAAAAATAGTCTTAGCATGAACAGTAAGCTTATTTGCCCATGAAACTCACATTCATTGAAATGGCACTGAAACCCACATTCAAAGAAAATGCATCTGGCCAGTGGTAGATTAAGTTTACCTTTGGGCTATTTTCAAACCATAGGCCCCTTGAACACAATTTTAGGAACATGCATGTGTTCATTGAAGCAGCATCATGATTGCATTAAATTATATTCCTTGTATAATACAGCACTACGTATTAGAATGTGCTTTAAATCTGATGGTATGAATTTTTAAAGTAAGCAATGAAATAGAATGCATGAATCAATAATGGCAAAACCACCCATTACAGAACATTTCAACCACAAACGTCCGCTCTATCTTTTGCCATTGCAATACAGAAATATCAACCCATATACACGATCTCTGCAGAAGTAAAAGTCATCTGAATACTTCCACATTAAAAAGATGTATAACTTTACATTTCTGCATTTTCTGTACAAATTCAGTGCTTTCTGCCTTTGAAGAATAAATTGCCCATGTTACATTAAAAAATTGGTATGCTGGTATTATTGCAGTAAGGAATATCTGTCAAACTGGCAATAGACTCATATTTACTAGGCATGTCACCCAAAGGATGACATACACATGAGTGCAGCACCCACAGCTCCCCATAAAGGGCACTGCAATATCAGAACTCCATTTACATGGTGTGGGAATAGTACCCACAAAATTCTGCACCACAAGCAATTATACTACCTGTTATGTTGCTAACACTGCTTTCACAATTTATAGCACAAATATTAATGATGGCCATTTACTAAACAGACAGTTACACATTGAAAACAGACTTAGCATGAGCAACATTATACTTCTCTTCACTTGAATCTCAACATTCCTTGATAATGCACAGGAACTCAACATTCCTCGAAAACACACAGAAACTCAACATTCTTTGAAGATGCACAGAAACTAAACATCTTCTGAAAATCCCAGAAAGTTAACAGTCCTTGAAACTGCACTGGAACTCAACTTTCTTTGAAAACACGCAGAAACTCAACATTTTTTGAAAGTGCACTGAAACTCAACAGTCCATCAAAATGTATCTGTTGATGACATTTTGGTAGTTTGTGTAGAGTATTCAGGCACTAGGATCCTGTATTCAAGGTATAAAGTTTGATCTGAATAAGTTAACCAACCTGCCATCCCTGAATAGGGCATTACACACATACAAACATACAAATAAACACTTTATCTTCAGTACAATATATGAACAGCGCTGTGTGTGTTCTTAAAGAAGAAATATAAGTTTGCGGCAGCCCCCAAGCTATCTGGCCCTAGGCAACTGCTTAGGTTGCCTAGTGATGGATCAGACTCTGCGTTGAGGATGGTGCTATATAATGGAAGAACTGATCACAAGGATTACCTTAAATTGTATCAAGATAAATTATCATTTAGATTTGTGTATGGTCAGCACTTTCAAGGTCTGCATTGTTACTCTTTGAAGATGGCCTTTGTATACTTTATGCGCTCAGTGGCTGCAGTCATGCCTGAGAATTTATAGTGAGTGAACATCAGCAATAAGATACCAAAGCAACAAGTGAGTATGGGATATTAATGAATGAATTTGTTCATTCATTCATTTATTCATTCATTCATACAGTAAATTATATACTCTGAATAATGTATTATATACTTGTAATACACGTAACTTACAGAATAGCAATAAATAAATACATAAATAAATAAATAAATAAATAAATAAATAAATAAATAAATAAACAAAGTAATAAACAAACAAATAAATAAATAAATAAAACGTGGTAACTTTGGGTATGGATAACCACCTTATAAATGCACACGTATGTATAAGTGCAAGGCATATGGGGTATATGCACAACAGAATATATTCCATGAGTAGATATATTCCAGTAGCTATGTTGCTGTAGAGGAAGTATAAAAACACAACACACAGAAAACAAAAAAACTACTATGACATCCAAAGTATACTGGTCCACTGCAGGCCCCTAAAAGCAGAACTTTAGCTGGCACACCCAATAACGTGGCAGCAATATCTGTACAATATGCAGAACCATACTGATACTTCTTAAGATAGAGCAAAATCCTTAAAAGGTAAGACACCCTTGATCACTATAAGTAAAAAACTAAGAGCTCTCATAAAATCATCCAAAGCAAATTTCGAGAGAAAAATAGCTAAAGACTCAAAAGACAATCATAAGGCCTTCTTTAGCTATGTTAGAAACCTGGGAGGAAACTCCCAGATATGCTCAGAGCTAGTTCAAAATGATGTGAAGATTACTGATCCTACAGACATTGCCAACATACTGGCTGACAGGTTCAGTGCAAACTTCTCCCCCCTCCCCAAAGGAGAGATATCTATACCAAACGATTGCAGCCCCCAAACATCTCCAGCCCAAGTGAGAACTGCTCTCTCCAAAGCAAAAACACAGCATCCATGGGACCTGATGGTGTCCCCGGCTGTGTGCTCCATGAACTCAATGAGGAATTAAACCCACAGCTAGGACAGCTGTTTAATCAAAGTCTTACCTCTGGATACGTACCCAGGAGTGGCGCACTGCAACTGTGGTACCACTTCACAAAGGCGGTGCCTCCACCGACCCTGGAAATTACCGCCCATTAGCTTGACAAGCCTTATCTGCAAAGCCATGGAGAGGATCATAATGGACCTCATAAATAAAGACATAGAGAATTTGCAGACTTTGGATCCAACCCAGTTTGGCTTTGTCAAAGGCAGATCATGCCTTTTAAACTTGGTTGACTTTTTGAAACAGTCACCAAAGCCATTGATGAGGAAAGGCAGTCCATACAGCCTACCTCGATCTGGCTAAGGCCTTCGATACAATACCCCATTCGGTATCATTGAAAAACTCATCAGCTTAAATGTCAACCCATACATCACAAGATGGGTTGCAAACTGGCTGAGTGACAGAACCCACAGGGTCAGAGCTGCTGGCGCCATGTCAGACTCAAAGCCTGTCACAAGTGGTGTCCCACAGGGCTCAGTCCTGGGCCCACTCTTGTTTGGCATCTACTTTTCAGTACAAGCAAACACAGGAGGGTTATGGCTGACAAAGTTTGCAGATGACTGCAAACTGGGCCATAGTAGAAAACACATCTGACACAGATATCCTTCAGAAGGGTCTCACAGAAACGGATAACTGGTGCCAGAGCCACGGCCTAAACTTAAATGCCAAAAAATGCATAGTCATACCCTTCGGGAAAAACAAGGTTACCCCTAGCTACCAAATAGGTGGCAATCCTCTGAGCACAGAAGAAGTTATCAGGGACCTGGGGACCCAGGTTGATAGTAGTCTGTCATTCGACACCCATGTAGCTAAAGTAGTTAGGAAGACCTTCTACATTGCCCACCTTATCATGAAGGGATTCTCATCTAGATCAAGGGAGGTCATAGTCTCCCTTTACTCATCACTCATCAGACCAATGATTGAGTACAATGCCCCATTGAATGTATCTGACCCGACACTTGCAGCAGCTGGAGAGGCCACAAAAGTTCCTCACCAAAAGGATAAAGGGTCTCAAAATCTGTCCTATGCTGCCCGACTGAAAGAACTCCAGCTCTATTCAGTCGCTTACCTGCTCAGAGGTGACCTTTGCCTAACATACAAGGCCATGTCAAACCCAGATTTGATGAATATGCTTCACCTCAAAAATCTAGATCCATCAGAGCCACAAGAGACTTAAACCTTGACACGGCTATTAATAGGACGTGCTGGAGGGATAGATTCATCACCCAAAGACTCCCTATGCTGTGGAACAAAATCCCGGTACATGTGAGGCAGAGCACCTCGCTGGCCTTGTTCAAGAGAAATCTTGACCAATGGATGGGAGATCGCAGATATACCCCAGGGATTACCTCAGTGTCACTGCTCGACAGAGGCACAGAAAAATAATGGGTATAGTTCCCCATACTAAAGGGGTGGCCTAAGCCACAAAACGATGGGCTAGGCTTGTAAATGCCCTCGGGCAGATAGCCTAGTATGAACCTATGAACCTATGAACCTATAAGATTACAGCAGAAAGAATGAAGGAGACAGCAAGAAGACTGGAACAGAGAGCTATGAGTGATATGCTTAGCTGGGCATGAGGGTTATGGTTTGATTCAGATAGCTTTGAGGAAAAAGGCTATGTATGAGCAGTATAAAAATGGGGTGCTTGTCAGGTGATAAATGGTGGAGTAGAACTGAAATGGAGGAATACAACATACAAGATATAGTGAGCAGAGTTTATCAAGAGAATACAGGTATGGACAGAGTAAGGTGAAGGAAGAAAGTGGAAGACACAGATGACAGCTAGATGGCAAGATAATGGATGTCAAGGTAGAATGACAGATACATACAACTAATGTAGGGACGTCAATAGCACAGGGACAACACATGGAGAGTAAGCAGGGGGGGAGCACCCTCAGACAGGTGTGAGCAGGAGGGAGCACCCTTGGACAGGAGTGAGCAGTGGGGAACACCCTTGGACAGATTTTCAGGAAAAGAAAAAGAAGAAACGATGTCTTGTAAGAATGGTTTAAAGGGACTGGAAAGGGAACATGTGCAGTGCATGGAGAAAGGAATCATGCACAGACTGACAAGAAGCTAGGACAGATGGAACTGAAGGTGGAGTACTTGCGAATAAGAATGGATATTGCATAGGTCAGCAATGAGGAAGCCAGGATAGCCTGAGGACATAGAAGAGGTCATTCATTACTGCAGACTCAACCAAAGATGATTAATAGTCTTTGTAGGGGAGAAACAATTACTGTAATATTAGTGTCAAGACTTAGAATTTGTGAGACAATGAAAGAGGTAACAAAAGTGCTCAATAAAGGGGGATATATGGACACATATAGGCACCAATGTGCTGTCAGATGAAACTGCTGAGGTGGCAGCATGTAAGAGTCAGGAGTTTGCAAAGAAAGTTGCCAGGACAGGTTCTAAAGGCAGAATTCAAAATGTGTTACAAGTTTCTGCATCCAGTACACAGAACAAGGAGCAAAAGATGGAGTACAACAACTACATGTGGCCATGACAAAGCAGAAAAGCCTTGATAGTTGCAGAAGAGACATCCAGAAAGACCAATTGTAGAACATCAACAGCCTCACTAGTAGCACAGACAAGACCAGTGGTGCTCCAGGCTCTCAAGGGTTCTACCTTTAAACTAAGAATGAACTGGGGATGTGCTATTAGTGAAGCAAAAGTGGTGGTTATGTACACAGATAGTAGACAGAAAAAAAAGGATGACATAAAACATGGCATAGATGGGTGACTCAGAATATATCTGGGCAGTACAAGCATGCAATGAAAGAAGTCTGTGTTAAAGGGAAAGGGAACTGCACTTAGAGATGCAAGAGAAAAGCATGCGCATTGCTGGTGTCACAGAAACACGGCCTAGGGATTGGCTGTAGAAGGAAATGAGACTTCCTGATAAACGTTCTTCAGAAGTGACAGACATGACAGGGTTGCAAGTGGAGTAGTAAGAAATGCACCTCATCTGATGTCAATGAGGGGAAAAACATCACCCCATAAACTGGGCAAAGCAGCAGATAGGTCAGAACCTAAGCTCAATGGACAGATATAGTGCAGTGACCTCAGATACTTCCAGAAAGGAAAATGAATGTATGAAAGATAGAATAAAACAGTGGGGGTATTAAGAAGAGGACAATAATGGTGAAGGATCTCAATCTATACGCAGTGGAATGGGAGAGCCTTTATACTTGGATAGAGAGGGGACGGGACATAACTGAAGTCTAGGGCCATAATGATCTAGCTAAATGTTTATGAGTGTACTAGGAAGGACAGTAATCTGGAAGTGGTCCTAACCAAGAGAGGAGCCAGAGATGTCCATGAATAAAATCACTGTTAGTTATCAGTGGTTTAAAGAGACCATGAAGGGTAATTCTATAGTGACAGAGATGATGGGATACGTTGATTAATATGAAATGGAGAGGGAGAGAATCCAAAACATTTAGGGGACTAGGAACAAACGTGTTAAATTAACAACTTGCAGGACCCATTGATACACATAAGGGTTTGAGGTAAAGAAAGAAGAGAAAAAGAAGAGAAGAGAAAGATAATATAACTAGATAGGAAGGTGACATCTGACTACAGCAATTAGCTCAAAAGACAGGCCACACAAGATAAAGACGTGAGATACCCAGGAGGCAATGGAGGCACAGTACCAGGAGAAAATTAGAAAGGCAGCAAAGACTTAGAAGACAGCAAACGTTCATGCTGAAAGTGAGTTAGCAGAAACAGCTGACAAGGAGGACATTATTCCTTAAATCTACAACAAAAAGAAGAAAGGAAGTGACAGACCTAAACCTGCTGAGAAGTTATGGAGGAGGATCATGGGACAAAGAGAGGAACTGAATGTATATTATCACTTCAATCTTCACAGAGGAAACTGAAAAAGGTTTATCATGCTGAGAGGGCGGTAGTATAAAGTGGTGGAGCACTGACTGGATTCAATGAAGTCAAGGAGGACAGTGAGAAAAACCTGGCTGTCTTAAGGCATGATAAACATAAGGAAAAGATGGAGTGCCTTCAAGGGTTGTAAGAAACATGGCCATTTGCTGTCAGATGCCACAATAGACATCATCAGAAGGTTAATGGTCATTGCAGAAGAGCATGAGAACTTGAAGACAGCAAGTGTGGTATCCATGTGTGTGTGTGTGTGTGTGTGTGTGTGTGTGTGTGTGTGTGTGTGTGTGTGTGTGTGTGTGTGGGAGGGTGATGGTGGTGGGAGTGGAGTAACAGATATGAGGAACTACAGCAATGGTAGCCTAACTGCAGTGGCAGGGAAAATCACATACAGAATTCAGTGTAAAAGGCTATTTGCATTCCTAAAGAGCAATAATCTCCTTCTTCAGGACTGCAAGAAATAGGGTTCAGTGCTAGAAGACCCTAACATTTCATCCATTCTGTTTGAGGACAGCTTATACAAGCATCATGAGCACCACCCACACCAAGCCACTTACATGTGACATGACTACCAATTCCGCTTCTCTATATCGCTAGTATCACCAAAGTCGGAAATGAATTATTTGGTAATCAGCAGACTCACAAATCATTTCTAAGGGAATAGCTTGCTGAATGGTTCCTGTGAAGATACAATCCAGAGTAAAACAGTAAGTCGTACTATACAGTTATATGGTTCAGCTCTGAGCTACAACAGAATGGCATTAAATATACTTATCCCAAGGATATTGCCAATATCCTGGCAGATCGATTTAGTTCCAACTTCACCCCCTCTCACCCCCTAAAGGGCCCATCTCAATACCAAACGATTGCCAAATTCCAGTAATCACGGCCACACAGGTAGTAACCGCACTCTCCAAAGCTCAGAATAAAGCATCCATGGGACCAGATGACATCCTGGGCTGTGTACTACATGAACTACAAAATGAACTGGCACCTCACCTAAGTGTCATGTTTAATCATAGCCTCACCTCAGGCTTCATGCCCACTGAGTGGCGCACAGCTACAGTTATCCCACTCCACAAGGGGGGACCCACCTTGGATCCTGGGAACTATTTTCCATCAGTCTGATGAGCCTGATCTGCAAGGGCATGGAATGCATTATCATTGAACTCATAAACAAAGACATTGGCAACCTTCAAACACTGGACCCCACCCAGTTTGGGTTTGTGAAGGGCCTATCTTGTCTCCTGAACCTGATTGACTTCTTCAAATCAGTCTCCAGAGCTGTGGACGAGGGTAAGGCGGTCCACACAGCTTACTTGGAGCTCACCAAGGCCTTCAAAACCATCCCTCACTCTGGAATCATAGATAAACTTACTAAACTGGGCATAAATCCCTATGTCACTCGACGGGTTGCCAACTGGCTTACTGACAGAACCCAGACTGTAAAAGTAGCCAACACCAAATCCAGCTCTAAACAAGTGACAAGTGGAGTGCCTCAGGGTTCAGTCCTGGGACCGCTCTTGTTTGGCATCTACTTCTTTGAAGTACAGGCCAACACTAAGGGACTCTGGCTAACAAAAATCGCAGATGACTGCAAACTGGGAGCCATTACTGAATCACCAAATCATGTGGATATTCTACAAAAGGGCCTTACAGAACCAGATGCTTGGTGCCAGAGCCATGGGCTCAAGCTTAATGCCAAGAAATGTATAGTTATCCCTTTGGGAAAAAACATGTACCCATGAATTACCACATAGGTGGCAGTACACTAAACACCGAAAGTGTGATGAGAGACTTAGGGACACAGGTGGACAGTGGTCTTACCTTCGATAACCACATCGCCACAACAGTCAGGAAATCCTTCTATGTGGCACACTTCATCACTAAGGGCTTTTTATCCAGAAAAAAGGAGGTCATTGTCCCACTGTACTCATCCCTCATTAGATCCATTATGAAGTACAACACCCTGTTTGGTATTTACCTCACAAGACATTTGCAACAGCTGGAAAGGCTGCAGAAATACCTCACTAAAAGAATCACAGGCCTAAAGCAGATGCCCTATGCTGACCATCTAAAAAACTCCAGCTATACTCTGTGGCATATCGTCTACTCAGAGGTGATCTCTGCTTAACATACAAGGCCATGACAAACCCTGAGCTATTGGACATGCTCCACTTAAAAAAATCCCAATCCTTCAGAGCCACATGCTCCAGGGATCTAAACATTGTCATCATAATCTGGAAACACGGTGTAAATGGCAAAACAACACGAAGAAACAGGAGAAGATGCCACGATGGTATCCTGGATGGCAGATAAAACAGATGGAGAACTGACCTTGGCAAAAGATGTAATAATAAACCACGCTGCTCTGAGATTTTGAAATTAAAATCCAGTAGTTTAATAAAAACCGCACCACACGCCAAAACAGAACAATATCGTAAACGCTCAATTTTCGAACTTCATCAGACTTACGGCAATGTTGCAAACACTCTCGCCTTAAGTACCCTTCTCACTAATAAACTCATTCGGCATAAAATGTCGTAACTAACTAAATGTAATTGATGAAAAAGATATGTATAGTAAATATATATAATTAAATGTATAATTAAATATAATAAATTAATAAATTATTAATGAATACTGTTCAATTATGTGTGTTCTTAAACTGAACAGTTTATTTAGATAGGGATATGTTATGCCAGCACAACAATTTTGTTTTTTAGCATTGAAGACCTCAATTTATTGTAATACTTTACTGTAATGTCATGTTTCACCATGCTTTTGAGTGTGGTTAGGAGACTTAGTTCAACATCTACCTATACATATATATTTATTTGACCCACGCTGTGAGGGGTATTGATTTGTTTAAACTTATTATAATTTATTATATTTAATTATATATTCAATTATATATATTTACTATACATATTTAACTTATGAATTAATTAATTTTTTATATATATATGTGATGTACAAATTTAGGTTAGGTAGGAATTGTTAGTGTGAATAATAGCCTATTGTTATAAACTGGTACTAATGATTGAACTTTTCACACTTAAATTCAACACACATGAATATACACATCACATATTTTATATTTTATATACATTATTTTCTAATCCTTGTATGTTGTATCTGTTTGGTTGTATATTTAATATTTTATATTTTATACTTTACATTTTATATTTTTATATTCTACAATTAATTAACTTAATAATTTCTAGACTATATTAGTTATTATTAGGAATGTCATTGTTGGTTTTTAAGTATTACATATATTTTTCATCAATTATATTTAGTTAGTTACGACATTCTATGCCGAATTTATTTAATTATAGGTAGCAGTTAGGCTGGACGTTATTTGTATGTAGTCCCTACTCACTGATGTACTGTGTATTTAATTAATTTACTAAGTGAGAAGGGTACTTAAGGCGAGAGTGTTTGCAACATTGCGTAAGTCTGATGAAGTTCAGGCAGGGACCTGATTGAGCGTTTTACGATATTGTTCTGTTTTGGCGTGTGGTGCAGTTTTTATTAAACTACTGGATTTCAATTTCAAAATCTCAGAGCAGCGTGGTTTATTATTACATCTTTTGCCAAGGTCAGTTCTCCATCTGTTTTGGCGTATTTTTTGCCATCTGCCATCCAGGATACCATTGTGGCATCTTCTCCTGTTTCTTCGTGTTGTATTGTCATCATAATCAACAAAACATGCTGGAAGGAAAGATTCCTGACCCAGAGACTCCCCATACTCTGGAATAGACTGCCCATACATGTCAAGCAGAGCGCCTCCTTGGCCCTCTTCAAAAGGAACCTTGTCAATTGAACGGGAGATAGGAAATTCACCCCGGGGATCATGTCAGTCACCCTGCTAGTCAGGGGTCCAGAGAAGTAAATATTGTGGGAAGAAATATCCAGGGAATTGTTATGGCTAGGCTTGTATATGCCCTAGGGCCTATATCCTAGTACCAACCTATGAACACACCTTGCTCTTGATAGTTGGAAAACTGTATGCTGTTGGAATCATATTATTTGCTTCTCTAAAAACAGAATAGCATATGGCAACTGTCAGCTTAGTAAGACAGACATAATTATAGAAAGTTTGCAGTGAGCATATTTTGCAGTACAGCTCTGGAAATTTCAAACTATGACCACTATATTTAGATGTGCAAAGTGCAGTGCTTGGTAACAAAAAGACATTGAGCTACCACCAATAGATCTCACAAGCATACATACATATACACACACACACACACACACACACACACACAAACACACACACACACACACACACACACACACACACACACACAAGAAAAAAAAAACGATTTCAATGAGTTGTCAGCATTTTGTGTAACAACTAATAACCTGATATTACACAAGTGGTTGAAAAATGCTACCTTATGAACAGAGTCCAGAAAGGGTGTGTAAGGCAGTTCTCCTTACTCCAATAAACAGTAAACATAAAAGTATGCAATTAAGTAAGAAGCTGCAGGGTGAGATCCTTTGGAATGCAACAGTCACATTGTTTCATAGAATCAAGCTACACATGGTCAATTTTATGAATAAATGAACCTAACCCATGTTAATACAGTGCTGTCCCCAAAGCCACTCTATCTAGTTCTACTGCAAAGATATGGTTGAAATATATAATTCTTATTATGGCTGCATCTTTTAAGGATATTTGGACTTTTATTGACTCACTACCATCATAACATAATTTTTTCCAGTAAGACGTACATTACTGTTTTAATGTACATTATCGTTTGAGTATAAATGTATTTTTTCCAAGACCTTTGATATAGGTCACACCAGAACAATTACACAGAAATTACTGATGCCTTTACAATGACTTATCTTATGCAAAAGAGCTTTAATGACTAATTTCTGAAGGTTGGTCAAAAAAATGACAATTTAAAATTGTTGTTAAATCCTATACGTGATCTAGGGATTGAAGATGCTGTGCAGAAAGGTTTAGTCTTTATCAGAAGTTTTCAAGCAGCCACTTTATTTGAGAATATTGGAAAGCAGACTAAAAGAAATTAGGCATTAACAGTGTAATGCCCATCTACAGCACCCTCATAAACAATCTTAATGGTTGTATTCGAAAAATTTAAATGAACTCAACCAAAAAATGCTCAAGGTGGCTGGAGTAACTAAAATTCTTCTTATAATAAACTGACCATTAAGCGCTTTTGATCAGACATTAGGTCCAACAAAAATCGAAAAAGGTCAAAATCAGCAAAATGAAAAATAGTGACATTTCAAAAAGAAAACAAAATGAAATGCTGGTATCATAGGTTCATAGGTAAATACTATGCTAGTTGCCCTTGTGGGCCATTTTAAACTTAGAGAGTTTCCCTTTTTTGTGCTCAAGAAAACCTATCCCGTTTTGTTGTAGATTGGTCTTATCCATCCCTTTTGCCAATAATTATATATTACCTCTAAAGAGAATAACTGGGTTCATATCATAGATAATTTGAGGGGACCCATGCATGGTGTTAAGCATTTAGGAGCTGTATCTGTCTATCAGTAGTAGAGGGGGCAATCCTGGGCTACATTTTCTGTTTCCCATCCACACATCTAAGTTGTTCTTTGAAATAAACAAGGATGAACTTTGTTTTACGTGGATGGGGAGTCTGTTCCATAGCAACGGTATCCTCTGCGAAATATACCTGTCCTCCAAACCAATCTGTCGATGTCGCAGAAAAGATTTAAATCCCTATAACAAATATTTATGATGACATTTGACTGGTGGATGTACAGTAAATCTAACAGTGATAGGTCAGAGGATGCCTCGTATGACAGCCACAGGTCATCGCTCAGCACTCTGTAGGATACTAAGCATAATGATGAGGCTTTGAGTCTCAGTATTTTCTGCAGTTGTATCTAAAGGGAATGCACTTTTAAACAGACCAAAATAACAAGCACTTTCAAGGACAGGGCACCTTCTCATGTTATTCTTGTAAATATATATTTTTTTAATTTTCTGGAGAGACATTTAAGACTACCTGGGGTTATGGCTGTCTATTTTAAATCATATTAGCCAGTGCACAGTGTTCTCAGCAGTTTCTTTAGAACAATAATTAGAAACAAACACTGAGGCTGCAGTGATAAATTTATGTCTCTTGGTGTGTAGAGTGGGAGTTGCAATGGAAAATAGAGTGTAATGGTGTATAATGGCCATACCCAGGCAGCCTTACACATTTGAAGCAACTAGAATAAAATATTACCCATGACCGTGTTTTATTTTTAGGAATATATGGACAATCACTTCAGTTTCTAAAATATCAGTATTATACAGACTAATGCAACTTTATAGAGGGGAAAGTTGTTAGAGATGCTATGCGAATTAAAATGATTCAGGTATGATCACTTTGCATCCAGAAGATCAGGCCAAGTATTGTTATATGGTATAGTACTGTACTAAGGTGTGGGTAAGTATCCCCACCAAGCACAATGTGTAGCAGTGACCATGAAGAAATTATTTAAATAAAAATGGATCAGACTTACCTTGAGTGATAATCGCCTACTCAAACATATTGTCGCTTATTTATAGCATGGTATACAGAATATAATGTTTATTAAGTGTGACTTCTAAATATAGACCATGTTGTGGTGTTGGGCATAAATGGGTAAATTAGTCGGATGATCAAGAATGCACAAGCTGAGCTGATAATTAGGTCAGTTTAGTAAGAAAGCTAAGATACAGGCAGCCTGCAGTGCAGACAGTTATAAACAAAAAGGGAATCAGTAAAGTAGGAGGAGGAACCATTGCAAATGATTAGACCTATCTTATTGGGTAAAATCTAGAGGCAAGAGTTGACTAGCTTTTTATCTGGATCTACCACTGGGATGAAAAGAGAGATAAATCAGAAGTATTTACAATGTGCTGCATCACAGTTGCAGATGGATCTATTATGAGCCTTTGATCATCATGTGTCTACAGTGGTGAGGAAATCATTCTTTGTTGCATTACGTATAAAAAAAAGGAATGGCGTCTAAGTCCAAGGAAGTCATCGTTCCACTGTATTCGGCATTCATCAGACCTATCATTGAGTACAATGCCCCCTTCGGCATGTACCTAACCAGGCATATCCAAAAACTGAAACGTCCACAGAGGTTCCTCACTAAAAGAATACAGGGCATAAGTAATATGTCCTTTGCAGACCGCCTCAAGGCCTTATCCCTGTATTCTGTCTCTTACAGGCTTTTGAGGGGTAATCTATGCCTGGCATACAGGGCATTGTCAGACCCCACTCTGATGGACATCCTGCATATCAACAAAATAAACAGTACCAGAATTACCCATTCTAAAGACTTAAACTTTGGCTGTGATATAAACAGGATTTGCTGGAGAGGTAGGTATGCATCACAGAGACAACCACATCTATGGAACAGGCTCCCCATCCATGTGAAGCAGAGTTCCTACCTATTCCAATTCAAGTGCAACTTGCACAACTGGATGGGAAACCGGAAATTCATTCCTGGTTTGGCACCTATGTCTCTGATGCAAACAGGTAACCTGTAACTGGTTCATCTCCCAAGCCCATGCTTACACTTATCAAGGATATCAAAACTTGTCAGAGATTTGGGATGCATGACTAGGCTTAAAAAGGCCCTTGTGGTTGTTAACCTAGTAAACACCTATGAACCTATACTAGTTAATCATCAGTGTGGCCAGTTAGTCCCTTTTTGCCTTCTTTTAAACCTCATTCCTCCCCTGTATGTATTGTTCCCACAATTCCCATTTTTCCTATGTAGTTTGCTCCTACCCTTTTCTAAATATCTCAATTCCAGTTGTTTTATCTCTGTTGAAAATCAACAGCATATGTGCAGAGTTACTACTGGGTGAAATTCCTTCTGGGTGCTGTTCAGCAAAACACTTAATAAGGTTCCTGTGGTTCCTGCTATCAAACTGATGATAAGTGATCCATGTTCACGATAACTGTATCAATGCTCATCTGCCATTAAAGTTTCTTTTAAAGCCAAAGTATCCAGTGTCGTGATTAAGGAACTTTCCTTTTTCTTTTTATTTATAAAAGATTCACTCAATATGCAAATGATTCGACTATTATATCCATAGCTAAGAACCTCTCAGCTCTCCATACTGTCACACAAAATGCTTTGACAATAGAAACCTGGCTCAACAATGCGCAACTGATGCTAACCCCCCCAAAAAACAAACTCTTATTTTTCTCAACAAAATTTCTAGCTGCTGATTTCAAACTCCTTTCTCTAGATAAAAACAGAATTCAAAATCATAAAGCTGGCTAAATTGCTAGGAATCACAACAGATGATAAACTCACCTTTGAACCACATATTCTTAACACAATAAAGAAAACACATTTTAAACTAGGCAAACTATATCGTCATAAACTGCACCTAGACATCCACACCAGAACAAAACTAGCCAGTACATTACTTATCCCCTCTCTTCTATATAGAAGTGCCATTTTCACCAACCTTCACTCATCTCTCAGTAGCAAACTCCTGTCCTACTATTACGAAATAGCCAAATTTGCTTCAGTCAAGCCTAAGTGCACTCATCACTACCAAGCAATCTTATAACTGAACTGGCTCGAATTCTCCCACTACCTCTGCTATACCCAATTGAGTCTAGACCACAAATTAATCTATAAATCTGATAGCTGTCCAGCTCTCTGCTCCTTACACTCCAACCCGAAATCTTAGATCCTCCAGCAAACAGTTACTAAATGTTACCAAACCCAATAAAACAGCAGGACAAAGTCTTTATTCTCAAAGCATTGCTAAACTATGGAACCCTTACCCTCCTATATAACACAAATCATCTGTACTAAAACCTTTAAATTAAAAACACATTACCTCACTTGTTCCTGCAGTACAAACATCAAGCCTCCTTAAACGATGTAATCAGTGGATGCAGACAATGTATGTAATGTATGTGTACAATGTAGGAGTACATCGTTTAAACCGATATATGTGTAATCCAATGAATGTGGCATATTTTATATTTCATTGATGTCATTTCATCCTATATGTCCTTTACTACTATGCATCTTATAAAATATATGTGTCTGGAGTGTTTCTCCCTGGGCCTCCACTGAAAATTGGCTTTGTTCCAAGTCAGACTTCCCTGGTTAACAAATGTTAAATAAAATAAATAAATCTTTGTTCTGGTATAATCTCTGTGAATTACTGTAGTACTTTATATATACTAATGTATTGCAGCCTACTACTTCCTTGTTTCTTGTTAAACTGCGTACATTGTTAAAATTGTATATGGAGCTTTTCTCCCTGGGCCTCCACTGAAAATGGGTCTATGACCCAGTTTACTTTCCCAGTAAACAAATGTTGATAAATAAATAATAAATAATAAATAAATTATTTATATTGTCATCTTAAGACACCCTTTTTAAACGATAAGGCTTGACCTAACTGAGGATCATTATATATGTCATAAACATTTTGTTTGAGTTTTCTGGTGCTTGTGCTACTGAAGCTAGCCAGGATATTTTGAAATAGCCTCAAACTCAAGAGCTATACTATCCTGATCCTCCTTTTACTTTTAAGTGAACCATGTTCCTCTTCAGGTGTACTTCTTAGCTTCACTCCCTATTTTGACTGTCAGCCATGCCTCTGCAGAAATTGAAACAAAATGGCAGATCAAACTGTGTTCTAAAGAAAGGTAAACAAAGCCATTTTAAAGGAGTATGCAATGTATTCTGCCAGTAAATTTGACACTGATACATGTCTATATTGTATTTGTAGCTAGACTAAGGGGCTTGTAATGCTTATTAATTCAAGCAATATTTATGAATTGTAACAGGACTGAGGAAAGTCAAGTGTAGCAAAAAAGACTATAGTTGGCAATCAGAAAAGAAAGTTACCAGCAATGGTAAGCTTTTTTACAACTGGTAGTATATGTTTCTGATTCAGATACTGCCCTGCCACACTGCTTTACATTAAATAAGTGCAACACAATGGAGGGATATCTCTCTGGCATACCATAAATGTTAATAAGGCATTCTGGGAAAGTGGTATATGCTAATTAGAACCACTCAGCTGCATAAATTCTTACCACTAACAATGGCAATTAACTTTTTTTTTCAAAACAGGTTTATTGTTTTAACATATAAGAGAAATATCATAACAATTTTATACAAGTAATTAAAAATAGGTATTATTATAACATTCAACAAAACAACTAAAGTATTTACAAAGACATCCACTACAATCAGATCAATTAATTAAACTAAAATACCATGCTATTGAAATTAAAATTTTTTTAACAAATTTTGTAAATTATCCCATACAATATAATAAGATGTTTTTCTATTTGTTCTTGTCCTAATTGTGTTTATTTCCATATGGCACACTATATTCATAACATTTTTAAATTCATTGAACGAAGGAGGTGTATCTGAAATCCAATTTCTAGTTATTATTTTCCTAGCCACTGCTAGAATAGACCATAACAAGGGAAGCTTAACCTTTTTAATACTTTGAGGTACAGGTGTGTTGAATAATATAAGAGATTTAGAAATAATGAAATTATCTGTAAAAAGAGCCTGCAAAAATTCATTAATTGACTTCCAGTATTCTTTCAATTTTATACAGTCATAAAACATATGAGCCCAGTCAGCATTAATTTCTACATTACATCTCTTACATAAATTATTTTTATTATTTATTTTATTTATCATCAAAGGTGTATAAAAAGATCTATGTAAAAATTTCCATGTATAAAGTCTCCAGACAATGGAAGACATAGTTCTATAAGCAGATTCCAATATATATTGTTTATCTTGTTGATTTGGTGGGTCCCCATTAATAGAAGTGAAATAATTCCAGTATGAATCTACACTGTAAAAAGTTTCTTGTCTGATAATTTTATGTATGTATGAAAGTTTACCTTTATCAGAAACTTTATGTTGTAAATTTAATATCAAGTAATCAATCAGTGTTGGAATAGATTCTTTAACTGTTATAGACATTAGATCTATTTTATTAATGAGATGTTGTCTAAAGGTCTGAACCTCTAACCAGCAAGTTTCTCTTAGATCAAATTCTTGTTTTAAAAATCTAGATTTTTAACTTTATTATCAGATATCAACTGATACCAGTACTTTAGATCATTATCTATAGCTAAATGAGTTCCTTCAGAAGTAGATGACAAAAGCATACCCTGAGTATACATTATAGGAATACAATAAAATTCCATTCCCTATACTTAGGGTGCATGAATATAAAGTTACGATAACTAATAATAATATTTAATGGGTAACAAACCATATGTTTAGGTGTAATAGGTGAAGTACAAAATTCCTTTAGTAACCATAACATGGAGTTATTTACAATCATATTTTTATGTGTTAAGGAGATTTTCATGAAGTGCATACTAATTAGCTCCCAATAATCTTTCCATTTTGCGACATATGACTGATCTATTAATAAAGTAATAACTTTTACAATAGAAGAGATAGTATATAAATTAATGTCTGGAAAAGAAATACTCCCTTGAGACCAGCTATTAGTATGTTTCTTTAATGCAATCCTAGGTCTATTAGGTGCCCATAGGAAATTTAACATTAGTGTATTCAGTTTCTTGATAATTATTTTTGTAGGTGGAAGTATTATTGATTGTATTAAGTATAAAATCTTGGAGAATATTATCATTTTAATAATTGTAAGTCTCTCCTCCATAGTAAAAAACATTATTCCAGGAATTAAAAAGATTTTGTATATTAAGAAAACAGGTATTATAATTATTATATATAATAGATTTAATATCTTTAGATAGTATTATACCTAAATAAGTTATCTGACCTGAATTGGGTACATATTTAGTAAAATCACTAATGAGAATATTTTTTCGTGTATATATAGGTAGTATTTTAGTTTTTTCTTCATTGAATATTAAACCAGAAATACTTTTAAAATTCATCATGTTATCAAATAGAGAGTGCATAGAAGAATTAGATCCTGCTGATGTAATTAGAACATCATCTGCAAAAAGTTGAATTTTGGATGTTGTATTTTTATCTATTTCAAAATCCTCTATGTCAGTACTGTTTCTGATCAAATTAGCCCAAGGCTCCATTACTAAAGTGAATAATAGTGGAGAAAGTGGACATCCTTGTTTTGTACCTTTGAGAATGGGTATTTTTTGTGAAACATATGTTCCTACCTTAATATAAGCCAACGTTCCTTTGTATAAATGCTCAATTAGATTTACAAATGCATCTGAGAAGTTTGTGCACTTCATTAAGGTAAACAGATAGTCCCAACTTACTGAATCAAATGCTGAACTTATATCAAGACTAATAAGTGTTAAATCTTTCTTTTTCCTATTTGCAAAATCTATTAAT
The DNA here is from genome assembly GCF_019279795.1 of Protopterus annectens. Lineage (NCBI taxonomy): Eukaryota > Metazoa > Chordata > Ceratodontiformes > Protopteridae > Protopterus > Protopterus annectens. Next base: position 1,650,039,481 of record NC_056726.1, read on the forward strand.
GTTAAAGTTCTTCTTATATTATCAAAAGTATTTCTATTTACAATGAAGCCTGTCTGATCTATATATATAATGCCGGGAATGATTGTCTTCAATCTATCAGCAAAGATACTCATAAACATTTTATAATCAACATTAAGTAATGAGATGGGCCGATATGAAGAACATCTAGTTGGATCTTTATTAGGTTTTAAAATTGGCGAAATAAATGTATATTGCCAAGATGGGGGGTTATTAACTCAGTTTGGGCCAAAATAAAAACCTTATGTATTAATGAATATGTACTTTTAGAAAGGATTTTATATATCTCTGGTATAATACCATCATTACCCGGTGCTTTGTTTGATTTAAGCTTATTTATTTGTGTGATAACCTCTGTATATGAAATACTTTTGTCCAATAGTTTAATATGTTGTTTGTTAAGCTTTTTATTCATGTTTGTGGTTATAAACTCCTTTATTTTATCTTTAGGTTCCATGTTAATGTTATTATGGTTAATTTTGTGAAAGTGATTTCTAAATTCATCTAGTATTTCTGGTATACTAGAAACATTCTTCTTTTTCCTTAGAGAAAAGATTTCTTTGATATGGTTTTGTTTATTCAACCTTTTTGTTTTATTTTTAAGTCTATGTAAGTATTTGGGGCTTATTGAATAAGACAAAAACTTGTATTCTCTAAAGTTATTTTAACTTTATGAGTTAAAATTTCTTTGTATTTCTCATTTAGTTTGTTTATTTCTTCAATAACTTTCTTGTCTATAATATTTTCTTTATTATTATGTTTATAGGAGTCTAATTTACTTTGAATATCTAACAATTCCTTATCCCAAGATTTCCTTTTATTATTATACCATCTGATACTTTGTCCATATAGATATGATTTTAAGGCATCCCAAACATAAACAATGGAGACTTCAGGAGTATTATTTATGTCTAAAAATGTTTTACTTCTGAAAGTATATATTCTTTATAGTCTTTTAGTTGAGTTAAGTATGCTGGTATCCTTTTGATCTGAACATTATAAGTATTTTTCATCATGAATTTAAAAACAATTGAATTATGATCAGATATAGGACATGAAATGATTTTGGAATTAATTAAATCTGTTACCATCTGGTTAGAAATAAAGACCCTATCTATTTTTGAATAAGTTTTGTATCTGTTAGAAAAAAGGTGTATGGTAATGATTTTGAATCTATCTGATTATTAATATCATTCAAATGATAAGAATTAGCAAAATCATTTAAATGTTTTGCATTAGATGTAATTCTTCTTTTCCTATAGTGGTAGTATCACTTTCATGTAGTATACAATTAAAGTCACCAGCTAAAATAATATCTCCTATAGAGAATGATATGATCTTATCAAGATGATGATTCACTGTATTAATACCAATTCCAGGTATCCAATATACATTAATTAAAGTGTAAGTCTTCCCATTAATTTGTATTGTAACCATACAAAACATTCCTTTGTCATCCTGATAAGACTTAATGGTTTTAGGAATGGGCATACTTTTATTCCATAAAATAGCCACTCCTCTTTTTTTCTGAGTGTGCTCTGAACTAACCAATACTGTATATTTGTTTGTGGCTAGTTTATCAATATCTTTTTTCAAGAGATGGGTTTCTTGCAGGAAGACTAAGTTGGCCTTATGTAAATTAATGTATCTTATTAGGCTTGCCCTTTTACATGGATTATTCAATCCATTAATGTTTAAAGAAATTCCTTTTAAAGATGTCATTTGGCATTTTTAAAACTTAAGAATCTTATGATCAAAATAACAAATATTTTATTTTATTTTATTTTATTTTATTTTACATTTGTTAACCGGGCTAGTCTGGCTGGATACATGTCCATTTTCAGCAGAGGCCCGAGGAGAAAAGCTCCACTATCATACTATAACTTTACAGTTTAAAAAGAAATCACTAATCAAAAAACAATCAAACAATAAAACAATCAAACAATGACAAAAAAGCAAAGTACAATTGAATATACAGTATTACTGGGCTAGTCTGGCTGGATACATGTCTATTTTCCGCAGAAAGCTGAGAAGGAAAGCTCCACTATCATACTATAAACTTTACAGTTTACAAATCACTAAACAAAAAACAGTGAAACATTGAGAAAAAGCAAGATACAATTTAATATACAGTGTTAACTATGAAAGCAGGTAGTGTAACAGTTATCAGTCGGGATTGGAGCATGGGCATAGCCAGTGATTTTGTAAATGATTTCTAATCTGTTTTTTGAAAAGGTGACATGAGCCTAGGGAGGTCAGTTCTGTGGGAAGTTTATTCCAATATGATCCGATAGCGTTTGCAAATAAGGAGTCACCTGCTTTATTATGAGATTTGAGAGTAGTTACTAGAAGCTTGTTGGCTGAGCGAAGTGTAGTAAGATTTTTATAAGGTGTGATAAGGTTGTTCAGTATGGGTGTGTTGGAGGGGTAATGTAGAATTTTAAAAGTGATGACTAATTGCTGTAGGAGTATTAGGTTTGGAAGTTCTAGCCAGTTGAGTTTCTTTAAGTTAAGACAGTGATGAGTACGGAATGGAGAGCCAGTGGCAAATCTGGCAATACTATGGTAGGCTAAATTAAGTTTCTGAAGTTTAGCTTTAGAAATGTTGATAAAGGAAGGAGAGGCATACAGTAGTGTAGAGATGAGGTGAGTTTGGGCAAGAGATACTTGGGATGTGGCAGTAAGAAAGGGCTTAAGTCTGTAGAGGGCACCTATCTTTTTATTTACTGTCTTGATAGTTAAATCAATGTGATAGTCAAAGTTTAGCTGATTGTCTATGGTGACACCTAGCAGTTTTGTGGAATAGTCAGGTTTAATGATAGTGCCATTGCAGGACACAATGGAAAAAGTGATTGGGGTGGATTTAAGGGTTGGGGTGAAAAGTAGAAGCTTGTTTTTTTGGGGATTTAGGAGGAGACAGATATGTTGAAACCATTTTCTGCTGCTGTGAAAACCAATTGGGTAGAGGAGTGGAGTTCTACTGGGGATGGAGCAGAGCAGATGAGAGTAGAATCATCAGCATACTGTATACAAGTGGATGTAGGGAGGGAAGTGGGCAGGTTATTTATGAATATAGAGAAAAGTAGGGGACCTAAGATGGACCCTTGTGGGATGCCAGGAGATAAGTAATGTTACATCTCCTCCTTTAGGTGTACCTTTAAATATAGCTGTATTTATTGAATCTCTTATGGGATTTCGTATAGGATTCAATTTTGTTTGTAGTGACAATGAATGTACAAAATATATTGTGGATGTCAAAACTATATACAAATAACAATGAACAAGTGAAAATAATGTAAGGATTAAACCTTGCATCCAGCCTGGAGTTATAAACTCCAACTTAGAGTAGTATTTACCACTCAAGTTAACCCCCTACCCTAAGCAGCAGTACCTCAGCTACCACCTTATCAATTTAATACTAGTTATATTTAACTGAGGTTAACAGTTTTCAATTCAATTATCTAGCAAGACAAGACTACACATTTGGTAAAACAGCATCATATAAACTAAAATAAACCTTTTTTTTTTTTTTTTTAAAAACTGTTCATACTACTATATACATCCATGTAATATAAAACAGTTGTATTCAAATAGCATTCAAATAATCTTGATGTTAGAAATCAAGAGGAGAGAAAAATAAGTTCTAACATTCATTTAAATCAAAAACTTTGGCTAATATGATTCAGACATTACATATATTAAGATGCATCTATTTTCTGTCATGTAAATGCAATTAACGGCTTCCAAAAAACCTTGAATTGCTTGTATATGAGCATTTACTCAAACTCATTATTGTCAATAGAATAAAATATTGTATTCATAGAAATTGTTATAAATCATACAGCATAGTTATGCAGATTCTCAGAAACACTTATATACATATATACATACACACACACACACATACATATATATATATATATATATATATATATATATATATATATATACACACACACACACACACACACACACACACACACACATATATGCATATATATATATATATATATATATATATATATATATATATATACATACACACACATACATACACACACACACACACACACACACACACACACACACACACACACACACACACACACACACACACACACACACACACACACACACACACATACACACACACACACACACACACACACACACACACACACACACACACACACACACACACACACACACACACACACACACACATATATATATATATATATATATATATATGATCTCACTGAGTTGTGTCCTTACTTAGCACTATCTTACTTGCTGTCCCTACAATAAATCTGTCTGCTTTATACAAAATAATGCACAGCAAACACATTTTAGTAACCAGATTTTACAACCATGCTATACTACTGCTTTAAAATATATCACATGACAATTTCTTCCAGTATAGAGTTATAAAATTATTTATGCTTGTCAATCAGATGAATTAAATGAGTTATAGTGATGTATATGTTTGGAACATAAGTTTTAACACAGATTATTAAGCTGCTGTTAAGTAGATTTTCAAAAACACTTGAATAAATGTTTCATTTTCTATGCCTTCTAAAATAAGACATTTACTTACTACAAGAAACTGTATCATTTAAATTCATTATAACTGACATATTTTATGAATTATAACATAGATATTTAAGTAATTATATAAAATAACTCACATTTAGATGTTAAAGAGTTCATTTTCCTTCACATAGTTGCATTTGTATCATTTCTATTTCTTGGTAGAGTGTCATTCCTGAATCTGTGATGTGTCAGTGTGATATCTAGGTCAAAGGTGAGACTGGCTGCTTTCAGCTTCTCTGTGAGAATTCTGAGAGTTGAAGCTTTTGAAGTAGCTCATGGACACTGTGCATGAGACAGCCCACATCCCAGATTGTCTCTCTTAACATTTTGGCAGGAAACTTATTAAAAACTAGTGACAAACATTCATTTAGCAGTGTAAATGCATCTAAACATGACAAAACCTTCACAATGTATTTTACAGGTTATTACAGCTTCTATGTAAGTGAAATTAAGCCCAAAATTATTAATAAGTAATAAAATTCAATATTTTTGTCCCAACTCAATTTTTATGCAAATCTTATTATTTACTGTGTCTATATGATCAAAAGCATTTCTATATATTAATAAAGAAATGAAAAAGAGAGTAGAAAGTAAAAGGGTGTAAGGCAGAAATAAAAAAATGTAAGAGAAATTTATAAGAAGTATATGCAATGGAATATTACTTACTGTTTATATTAATAGAGTTAAAAATAAAACATATTATTTACTATTATTTAGTTGTAATTATTATTAGTTAAAACATGACAGATTATTTACAAACAAGCATAAGCAGTGTAATCAAGAAAGTATAATTAGGAATAGCATTTGAAGAACATATAAACTTTTTACAAGGAATAAATATTACTCTTCTCTCCCTGCCCTCCCCCACCCTTTACCCACTACATAATCTAAATAGAATGTCATTGTTTAAACAAAGAAAAGAAGAAAAGAAGAAGAAAAAAAGATAAAGAAAAAAAAATGTATCAAATTACTGACCTTACTTCTTTTCAGAAAGAGAAACCAGTTGAATCACAACTTGCCATTAAATCTCCAGGTATTTTGACTAGTTATGAAACAAAACATTTCTTTGCACACAGAGAATAACTTTGAATAAATCTTTTTCAAAATATTTGTTGCTTCTTGGAAATGCAGGAACTATATTTAAAAAGGTTAATAATGAAATAAAATGATGAGAGAAAAAAAAAACATAGAACAAATCATTTGTTTTTTAGTCTCTTCTTCTTCTCTGAAGTCTTCCACGAAGTTTCAGTTGCCAGTCTCTTTAATGAAGGACTAGCCCATTCCATTTCTTCTATTTTATCCCAAATCTTATTTTTTTTGATAAACAGTAAAGCAGAGTCTAAGTCATCGAAAATTTTAGGACCATCAGGAAGGAAGATTTTAAGCTTGGCAGAAAACAGAAGGTATGTTTTAAACTGTGCTTTTTTAAGCTCCCTTATTAGTGGCAGAAAAACTTTTCTTTTAGCTATTACCATGGAAGAATAGTCATTGTCAAAATGCACAGTTGTCTCATTAATCTTAACAGGAGCTTTAGCCCAAGCAGATTTAAGAACCATCTCTTTATCAAAAGATGATAGAAATCTAACTATAACTGATCTAGGATAGTTTTGTTAGAGTTAGTATTAGCTATAGATCTATGTGCTCTTTCGATACCAAAAGAGAATGCTTCTGGTAAGTCTAAAGTTTTAGGGAGCCATGTTGTTAAAAAGAAGTAATATTGTTACCTTCAATATTTTCTGGCAGTCCAAAAATCCTAATGTTATTGCCTAGATCTATTTTCCAGGTCATCCAGCTTTGTTTGTAAATGTGTATTTTGTTTCAGCAGAAACTCAATGTTGATTTCCTCTTCTTGTATTCTATTTTCCATGTCATTCACAGCTTCTTCTATGCCTGTCATCTGGATCTTCTGTTGTTGCAGGTCTATATGTAACAAGTCTATTTGTTTTGTAGTTTTTCTATGAAGGTGTCTATTTTAGTATCCATTTTATCCATCTTAGCAGTAAGTTGCTGGATTATAATTATCAGAGACTGAAGTTCTTTCTTGATGCTGGAGTGTTGAGAATTTGTCTTACTAGAACTCATTTCAGACTGATAAACTGACAGGAAAATTTCCAAAGTGATTTCTGACAGGAATATTGTTAAGATTTCCTTTCTTTTTTAGATATAGTTCAAGAACTATATAAAACAAACATATTTAGAAAGAAAATTACTTCAAAAATTAATTTTTTAAGTAATTAATTCCTGTCAGTGTAATGAAATTGGTGGAGCTGAAGAAATCTGCTGCTATCCTGTGTTCATCCTTGGCCACACCCCCCAATGGCAATTAACTTGACAAAAAGCTCACCTTCATTCTTTAGTTTCAATCACATTAGGTGTAAGTGCTGGAGAGTTTTGTGGACACGTAGTGTTGATATGTGTGTGTGTGTGTGTGTGTGTGTGTGTGTGTGTGTGTGTGTGTGTGTGTGTGTGTGTGTGTGTGCTTGTGTTTGTGCTCGTATATGTGTGTGCATTTGTGTCTCTCTGTGTCTGTGTGTATGTGTGCGTGCATGCATGGGTGTGTGTGTGTGTGTGTGTGTGTGTGTGCATGAGAAGAAGTCCATACTTCTGAATTTCCCCTAGACTACCTAGTAGCAGATATAATATGAGGGACACTAGACACCAAGGAAGCTTTTATTATTGTACATCACTGACAAAGTTAACAAAACAACAGATTTTACTGCAAGAAGCTGCACATGAAGATAATAGAGTAGGAAACGTTAATGTCTGTCATTACTGACCAGCTATACTCATTTGTGATGTATGAAGGACATGACAGGGCTTCTGAACAAAACCAGGGGAACACTAGAAGGCACCAGGGAGTTTTTGAAGGTATTACTATAACTACATAAAACGTTAATAGGGCAAGAGGTCTTGCATCCTGATGCATTTTCTGAATAATATGAACAAAACTCTAGTGCCTGGTATTATTGACTGACTATAATCTTGTGTGATATATGAGGGACAGTGACAATGTCAGAAATGTTGTGTAAACTCAGGAACATATAAGATGTTCAGCAGGGCAGTGTGCCCCTGTGTGTATCTCCATATGAGGGTGTGTGTGTTTCAGGACGCTTGTATGTATATGAGGGACTGATGTGGGAAGGTGGCTATGCTAATGTGATGCACCAGCCACAAGTGCTGATTACACCAAGGCAGCAGAAAAGGGCATGAAAAACATTTCTCCAAAGCCATCTTCATGCTTCTTAAGACAGACGTGGTGAACTTCATGACACCCATGCAGATGGAAAATACAGTTACAACTGCTGAATCCTACACAAATGCACTTTATAAGCACTTACACGAGTGCATGGACCATGCTATCCCAAACAGAACCAAGACGCTATCCTCCAAAAAAAGGAAGCCAATCTGGTGGTCCCCTGCCATAAACAAACTGTACAACAGAACGAAGAAACTGTTGCAAAAGAGAGTAAAATCCCATGAGTGGAGGAGCTTCCTGGTCAGCCTCAGTAAGAAGCTGAGATCTCTTATAAGATCCTCCAAAGCCAGCTACGAAAATAAAATCGCCACTAAATCCAAGGACAACCACAAAGCATTCTATAGCTATGGCAAGAATCTAGATGGCAACACCCAGATCTGCTCTGAGTTACAGCACAAAGGCACAAAAATTACAGAACCAACTGATATTGCCAACATCCTGGCAGATAGGTTCAGTGCTAACTTTACCCCCCTCTCACCCCCTAAAGGGCCCATATCTATACAGGAAGAATGCAGAGTCCCTTTAATCACAATTACGCAGGTAAAAGCTGCACTCTCTAAAGCCAAAATCACAGCATCCATGGGACTGGACAACATCCCAGGCTGCGTTTTACATGAACTTCAGAATGAACTGGCTCCCCACTTAAGCACCATGTTCAATAATAGCCTCACATCAGGCTTTGTGCCTACTGAATGGCGCACAGCAACAGTTATCCCACTCCACAAAGGGGGAGCCACCACTGATCCCAGGAACTATCAACCTATTAGCCTGACGAGCCTGGTCTGCAAGGCCATGGAACGTATCATCATAGAACTCATAGACAAAGACATTGGTAACCTCCAAACTCTGGATCCCACCCAGTTTGGGTTTGTGAAAGGCAGATCATGCCTCCTGAACCTGATCGACTTCTTTGAGGCAGTCATCAAAGCTGTGGATGAGGGTAAGGTGGTTCACACAGCCTGTCTTGACCTCGCCAAGGCTTTCAACACCATCCCCCATTCTGGAATTATAGCTAAACTCACTAAACTAGGTTTAAATCCCTACATCAAAAGATGGGCTGCCAACTGGCTCAGTGACAGAACACACACTGTAAAAGTTGCAGACTCTAAATCTGACCTCAAAGCAGTGACAAGTGGAGTACCACAGGGTTCCATCCTGGGTCCTATCCTGTTTGGTATCTACTTCTATGAAGTACAGGCTAACACAGAAGGCCTCTGGCTAATGAAGTTCGCAGATGACTTCCAACTAGGAGCCATAGTCAAGTCCTCAAATGATGTGGACATCCTACAGAAGGGCCTCACTGAGACAGATGCCTGGTGTCAGAGCCATGGCCTCAAGCTCAATGTCAAAAAGTGCAGTGTCATCCCCTTTGGTAAAAACTCTGTACCAATGAACTACCACATAGGCAGCAATCTACTTAACACCGAATGCGTGATAAGAGACCTTGGGACCCAGGTGGACTGTAGTCTCTCCTTTGATAGTCACATTGCCACAGTAGTCAGGAAGTCCTTCTACGTGGCACACCTCATCATAAAAGGGTTCTCATCCAGAAAAAAAGAAGTGTTCCCCTCTACTCGACACTCATTAGACCCATTATAGAGTACAACGCCCCTTTTGGAATGTACCTCACAAGACATCTGCAGCAGCTGGAAAGGCCACAGAAGTACCTCACAACGAGGATTACTGGCCTCAAACAAATGACCTACACTGACCGCCTCAAAAAAATTCAGCTTTATTCCATAGCATATCACCCACTCCGAGGTGATCTCTGCCTAACATATAAAGCTATGTCAAACCCAGAGCTGTTGGACATGCTACACCTAAAGAAATCCCAATCCCTCCGAGCTACATGCTCTAGGGACCTAAACCTTGTCACAACAATAAACAGGACATGGTGGAGGGATAGATTCCTGTCCCAGAGACTTCCTGTACTCCGGAACAAGCTACCCATCTATGTCAAACAAAGTTCTTCATTAGCACTATTCAAGAAAAATCTTGATGAGTGGATGGGAAATAGGAAATACACCCCGGGGATCACTTTGGTGTCTCTGCTCGACAATGGCACAGGAAAATAATTTTCTTGGGTGGGGAAAGCCATGGAACCTTGTTGGCTAGGCTTATGCATGCCCTTGGGCCGATAGCCTAGTACCTACCTATGAACCTATGAACCTATGTTAGTGGTTTTGGCAATCACATTGTGATTCACTGGAATGCAAATTAGTTGGTAATGAGGTATTTCATTACTGCTGCAAATGTCTCCCTAAACTGACATTTTTTGCGATCACTATAAACAGACTTTTTTACCCAGCACTGCTGCTTATGCCACTCTGGTAGCATAGAGGGATAAACCCTGAGTACAATCAAGGCAGCGTTGGTCTGATTAGCAGTTAGTGTGTCTGACAGAGTGGTAGGGAGGGATGGACTTTACCATCCCATGGTGGATGGATGGACCTATGAGCATCTACTGTGTCTATCCATGGTGGAAGCTGGGGAAACCACACTAGTAGGCATGCCTAAAGATGGGTAAAGGGTGGAGATACGGCTGAGCTGCTGCACAGGTGAGATGATACAGCACACATCTCCACTGCACACCTGCCACCCAAGTAGACCATTGGTCTGCAATGGAGGGGGAAAGTGGATAGGTTATAAGTCAATAATCCCCCCTGACATATGCACATACATGCCAAGCCCCTGGATGGTATTACTGGCCTCAGTAATACTGGATTAATTCTGGAGGGGGAGTAAGCAGTTGATAGTTCCTGAGTAGATAGATACTGGGGTGTTAGGCCGGTATCATGAAGAACAGTGATGGGACAGATACAATCCTTATTGTTTCCAGCTGGGTCTGTTTCTGTATCCTGACCTATGTTATGATAACAGAAAAATTAGGACAAGATTTAAACAATCAACACAGAGTGAAGGAAAAGCAGAATGTATAGGATGTTGCGTTAGAAACATACATAAAAGGGGGCCCCCTTCAGAATGCCGAAATTCAAAACTTTGAAACCCATATGATCACAGACCATATGTTCGACGTTTTGAAATACTGACATTCTGAACGGGAAATAGCATACAGCACGGACCGGGAGATTTCCCGTGTGTGTGTGTGTGTGTGTGTGTGTGTGTGTGTGTGTGTGTGTGTGTGTGTGTGTGTGTGTGAGTGTGTGTGTGTGTGTGTCCGTGTGCGTGTGTGAACAGTGGGGTGGGGTTGTTAGGGGACAGGTAGTTTGAGGGGAGCAGCTGCACTACTGGCATACTATGATGTTGCCAAATACACATTTCTGAATGCAAATGCTAGTAGTTATGACCAGGATGCAGCCTTACTCTGAATGGATGAACAAGCATTACATCCTGTTACCTGTTGTTCCAGAATGCTAACTCATGTTGCGCAGATGTATTCACAGATTGAGCAGATTGAGAAAGAGCACCTTGTAATTGTGTCAGGATGTGATAGATTCTCCAGATACCTATTAGAGCTAAAGAGTTTCTAGAGCCAGATGAAGTTTAAGCCACTGGTTTCATTCATTATTTCCTGTGATCTAGACAAAAAACCCGGATGTCAATGACTGCTTATAAGACTGAGAAAGTTCAAGACAGTTTAATGGTAAAGCAATTGTTGTGCCTGGAAAACAATCAGTCATGGCAGATGTTTTATCGAGTTATCCTGTAAGTGACTAATTTTTATCAGACATTGAATTTTGCCCTATTTGTCAGGTATAATTACAAGACTTATGACTCAGACTAGAAAAGGTGAAAAAAGGTTGAAAAAAATGAATATGAATTAGATAATCTTGTCAAATATGTCTGAGGTGGATGAACTACTAATTGGCCACTGATGGAAGATCTTATGTTTGAATATTGCACAGTCAGATCACAACTATCTGAACATGGTTCATTGTTGTACCAAGACTGAATATTGACATTTACAACACAATGTGCTGAAGTGTTAAGAAGAATACAAGGTTTCACAAAATTTTGTTAAAGAACCAAAACAGCTATGGGGTAGCCCAACATTTATCTAAATATTGCAAAGCTTATGTCCATGAGCCAGCTCTGTATTGTCCATAAACTATCCCAAGGACATGAGCCATTAATCCTGGCATCCTTACCACAAGACCCCAGGCAAAATACAGCTACTGAGCTTTGTGAGTTTGAGGGCAAAAAATATTTAATACTAGCGGAGTATTATTCTTATTACATTAATATATTACATGTACTGAATATTGCTAGGCAAACAAGAGCAAGGTTCAAGAGTAAGGAATGCCTGCTGAACTGAAAACACACAATGGTATACAGTTCATGTCTACTAAATTCCAATAGTTTGCTGACAGGTTTGGTTGCCCTCAGTATCCTTGACTGAATGGAGTTTCAGAGACGGCAGTCCAAATACAAAGATCCTGTGACAACGCCATCTTCACAAAGCTCACATTACATACCCAGCCACTCAAACTAGTGCCGCAGGAGTAAGGTCATCTCTGCTAAAGTCTGGAAGACAAATTAGAAATAATGTGTCTATGTCAAGATCTAAACATGAGCAAAAAACTGTTTCATATGAGTCAATAGAACAAAATGATCAAAGAGCTAAAGCTTTTTGTGACAAATGCTGTTCTACAGTATGTCCACAGTTAGAGGGGGAGAAAAAGTAGGAAATAAAAGGTGTTGCAGTGGGAAAGATTGACAGACCAAGGTCATAAATGGTGCAAGCAAAGGATGGTGCCATATAGAGGAACAATTTGAGGCATATTCAATTAGTATTAGTTGTTTCAGGCTGAATGAAATGCTCTAGACAGTAAACCTGATGTGACTGAGCAAAGAAAAATCAGGTCCACATCTAATAAATGTACTCCTTTTTCCTCAAAAATGTTACAACGACCCAGTATTCTAGAAAAGGGAGGAAGTTCAAAGTCCACAAAGTGTAACAACAGACTATATGCTGTCCATCCATTTGTGCCTGTTCACATTCCTTTTGATACTGTTTTGCAAAGTGACAATAACTGTAATAATGCTCACTATAATTGATTCTCTGACCAATTTCCTTCCAGAATTTCCATTTCCAGTTTCAAATCTGTTCAATTGATGTGCAGTGAAAGAAAAGTTAAAAAGCCAGTTTATTATAAAGACTGCTGTCAAGTAATAAGGACACATAGCTACTGTTTCAGGTTTTTCTCTCAAATGTTTATTTTTAAGTAATGTCTACCTCAAATGTTTAATATTTGGAGCACTGCACAGTCAATAGCATTCAAAAATGTTAATTATATGATGACTCCCCATTAATATTCGAAAATGTGCATGCTGATAGCCCAACCAGCATGCCCGTTGTAAATCCCACAAAATACCAACAGAAAAAGGTCCAGTCACCAGGACTACTTTCCGTTAGTATATTGTTTACATTTTATTTTTATTTCTTAAAAAATAAAAATAAAATCTTTAGCCCTGACTCTGGACATACCAGAGAGGTAGCTTGGACAAAATACTAGGGAAATCAGGTACGTTATTTAAAATTAAACACACGTACCTGATATCCCTTGTATTTCTTCCATGCTGTCTCTCCCCTACCCCTAAACTGCCTTATTTTTTTTTTTAATTAAAAAGAAAAAGAAAAGAAAAAACTGAGTAACAGAGACTTTCTTTTCTCCATTGCTTCTGTTTCAAAGCATTGATGTACTGGGCATGCGTGGGAATGCAAGTCCCATTTACATGTACAGTACATCAACACAAGGAAGCAGTATACCACCAGCCGCGGAAGAACAGTAATGCGCCGTTATACAAAGACATTCCCCTGGATTCTCAAACGTTTGTATGACACGCATGATTAGTGTAAGATGAAATTTTGCCAATATGGCGGCTGAGCGATCCACGTATGGTCGAGCACTAGTACTGCACGTTCCCAGCCCCCATATGCAAATTACCCCATTTGCAAGGGAAGAGCATGCAAATGAGGTAAATCTGCCATCCAGGAAGCAGGAATCAGGGCGTGCAGGACTAGCATAACATGCAGAAATGTACTTGGTTAGTAACCAAGTACAATACTGCAAACTCCAAAACAGAGCTATGACAGCTCCAAATAAAGGCTGCATATCATTGAGAAAGCATGTCAATGGCCAGCTAGAAGGCCATTGGCATTGCAAATAATGCAAAATGTACAAAATACAACTTATATGATTTGTCAGCCGATCACGGCCATTGAAGCATAGGACAGCAGCACGCAAACGGGATCGGTGGAGGAATAAGAAAATAAATCTGAAAAAAGCAGTCTAGCTAAAATCAGTATTCTGCCATGCAAGTCAATGGCAGGCAAAAGACAATCTGGCCAGTGAATAGTGGTTCCTAAGGGGGGAGGCACAGTGTGACACATGCAACTATGCATTAGCAGGCAATCCTATGCAAATGAGGGGAAGGATAGTGAATCCCGGTTTTCCCCAGCATGTGAAGCAGGTCCCAACAGTGTAAGAGTATGAATAGCTGAGTGCAAGACTAGGAGGTAGGTGAAGTCATGTGTGTGAGTGTCAGGCATACTGTCAGCGGATTGGACCCCTGTGGCTCGGGGTTGCATCCAGCTTAGCACAGCAAAGCCAGGGGGTGTGTCTAAACCTGTCTAGCACGTATGACAATGTGTAAGCAGGTGTGCGCACCATACAACGGGATCTACATAAAGATAAAGGAAGTGAACCCAGGAAATAGCAGCAGTGTGCACATTGGTGTACACCAATTGCACGGCACATCCCTGGGATGAAACAGAAGGGCAATGGGAAGGGAAAGCAGCAGTAGGAAGTTAATCAACGGGTACATGGTTTGCTACCAGGTGAAACGTATCGGAACCAGCCAATTACACAGGCAGAAGACCAGCCCAGCCCAGAACGCCACTATAAACTATGCAAACACCTACCCCCTTCGGCTTTTCCCACACCCTACACCACCGGTGTAAACAAGCAGGGAACTTTTAACACTCACAACTGCAAAATGTTAGGGGCTGCAATAGCTATCATACAACTTGTGGAAGAGGCTGAGGGTGGTGAGGATGGGAATGCTGCCGACCAACCCAAAGTGAGGAGATGGAGAAGAGTGTACAGACCCAGAGTAACCTACAAAGGGCTACATGAGTTTGAGATAGTAGACAGGGACCTCCTACAGCAGATTGTTGAGCTGTGCCGGCCACGCCTGATATACAGAACTAACAGATGGGAACCCATCCCAGTGGAAACTAAGGTATGTTTAGGCCTAAGAATACTAGTGACAGGTACCTTCCAAAGGCCAACTGGGGATATGATGGGGATCTCACAAGCATCAGCATCCAGGGTACTCCACCAGTTCCTGGATGCCATGGCAGCACATGTTGGTGAGCACGTATATTTCCCTCTAACCCATGAGGTGTTGGCCAGCAATATGCATCTTTTCTAATAGCAGAATATGCTGAGGTAGTGGGTGCAATAGATTGCACGCACATATGCATCAAAGCACCACCCGGTGAGCAGGGTAGCATCTACATCAACCGCAAGGGCTTCCCCTCCATCAACTGCCAGGTCATGTGCGATGCCCAGGGCATAATACTGAATGTGTGTGCTGGCTCCCCTGGAAGTTATAATGATTCCCACATCTGGTATCAGATGCAGCTGTACCAGAAATTTGCCAATGGGGACATCCAACATGGGAACCTAGTGGGGGATGCTGGATAGCACTGGAGCCGTGGCTGATGACACCCATCAGAAATGCACACACACCCAAACAAGAACTCCATAATGAGGCACACGCACAAACAAGAGTCATAATAGAGCATGTGTGTTGGGATGCTAATGTCATGGTTCCATTGCCTGGACACATCTGGTGGAGTCTTGCAGTACTCATCAACTACATGTATCCAAATTGTCCTTGTATGTGCCATGCTACACAATATGATCCTGGGGAAACAG
The DNA here is from genome assembly GCF_019279795.1 of Protopterus annectens. NCBI lineage: Eukaryota > Metazoa > Chordata > Ceratodontiformes > Protopteridae > Protopterus > Protopterus annectens. Next base: position 1,650,055,255 of record NC_056726.1, read on the forward strand.
CTGCAGCAGGAGCAGCAAGGGGCAGGGCCACATAGCCCCTCACCAATGCGAAGGCCTGCACAGGCACAGAGTGACTCAGAGGAGGAACAACCTGAGCCTGCCCCAGTAGGGAGAAGGAGGCGTACCAGTATGCCCTGGCCCTGGCAGAGGCAACGCATAGCATATACACTGACACGGTAGGGACCCAGGGAATAGCACCTCTCTCTGACTCTCACATACAGTAAAAGGGATGCCAAACATTACACTACCTGTGCCTAACCATGCCTAGGCAGTGTACTACCTACATTTGACATAGGCAGCTCTGCAGCACCACCCTCAATACTGGGACACCCACAAGATAAGGGATTCACACATGCCAGTCAGGAGGAGGTCACATACCCAACAACAGTCGCAGCCAGCAGGACAGGTGTAGACAAACACAAACAAATGCCGTACTATGGCCTCTGAATGAGGGGTATGGGTAACCCCCACCCAGGCCTACATGGACAGACTACAGCAGGCCAGGTAGTGGGATGTCAGTTGTAATGGCTAGAAAGTCAGAAACTAATGTGTATGCAATCAAAAGATAAGAACAGTTGTACACCAGTATGGCTTAGCCAGCATGATAGGTAAGACTACTGACTGAAATGGAATACAGGACATACCAGTACAGCCCTAGCAAATTTGTACAACTGTCAGGTGTGCCCCTCAACCCCACATAGAAATATAGTAACAGTCAGGTGTGCCCCCCCCCCAATCCTGTGTGGAAACATAGAAATAGTCAGGTGTTCCCCCCGCTATGCATACATGTTGCGACAGTCAATGCCAAATGATCGGTGGATACCCCATGAATGCAACACAAAGGTCAGCAGTGAAGTACAAACCACCGGACATGATCCACACATGCAAAAAATACAGGCTTACTAGGCATGCTCACACACACAGAGAAATGAAGGTGATGTCAGTCATCAACATACTGAAAGGTCATACTGGGCATGTTCACACACTTAACACATGAAGGCCATGTATGCAAACACCAGTTGACCAGACATATCCAGAGGTTGCAATTGTTAGTGCAGACACATGTCAGTATGCACCACTCATGCCTTGCACACACAGTGGATAGGAATATAGACATATATGTAAGGACAACACACCATAATAAGCCAAAGGTAGATGGATATAGATGTGTGGAAGAGGGTGACCATGACAAGGAGCCATCCATGCCTGTCACACCCAGCACACAGCCAAAGGGCCCCAAACACATCAGGTGCAGATGTCACACACTGCAGTTACTAGCGACCAGTACCTGTAAGCACCAAAGACTATGTGGTCCACGTGCCAGCTGTGCAACATGGCTGTACAAGGATGTAGTCAGCTAGTTGCCCTATACATGTACCTGTGACATATGACCCCATGTGTGGCCACTTGCGGTGTGTCACCCCTACATGAATGGTGTATGGCTATGCACACACCGGCCACCCTGTAGCGGTACCGTGACAAGCCTGTTGAGGTTATCCAATGTGAAATACACTTTGGGAGAGTTGTAGGCCAGTAATCTCTGTGGCGTGTCCCATAACTGCATACTGCTGTAGTGTGATAGACTTGTTAGTTAGGAGATCTAACCCCAGACATGGCAACTGTGTGTGTGAGTGTGTGTCACTGTTCGTGTGTGTGTCTGTCTCTCACTGACTGTGTAGACAACAATGCCTTTTAGGCTACTCACACCCCTTACTATTCACATACCCACTATTGGCAAGGCTGCTGATGTCACCCACCTAGAAATACTCCCCTGGGAAAGCTGTAGCCCAGTAATCTCTGTAGCGCATGCTGTAACTGCGTACTACTGTAGTGTGATAATGTAGTTAGGTTGGAGGTCAAACCCCAGACGTGGCAACTGTGCATGTGTGAGTCTGTGTGTGGATTTGTGTGCGTGTCTGTCTGTCACTGGCAGTGCAGAGAGCAATGCTTTTTAGGCTACTCACACCCCTTACAAGTCAAATACCCACCTTTGGCAGGGCTGCTGATGTCACGTACCCTGGAATACACCTCTGGGATGATCATAGCTCAGTAATCTCCATAGCACATCCCGTAACATCATATGGCCATAGTATGATTAAAGAGTTAGTTGGGAGTTCTAACCCCCGACCTGCAAACTGTGTGTGTATGTGTGCATGTCTGACTGTGTAGAGAGCAATGCTTTTAGGGTACTCACACCCCTTACATTTCACATACCCAACTGTGGCAAGGCTGCTGATGTCACCCACCTAGAAATACACCCCTGGGAAGGCTGTAGCCCAGTAAACTCTGTAGCGCATCCTGTAACTGCATACCGCTGTTGTGTGATAAACTAGTTAGGTAGGAGTTCCAACCCCACACCTGGCAACTGCGTGTCTGAGTGTGTGTCTATGTTTGTGTGCATGTCTGACTGTGTAGAGAACAATGCTTTTTAGGCTACTCACACCCATTACAAATCAAATACCCACCTTTGGCAAGGCTGCTGATGCCATTGCACCTTGAAATACACCTCTGGGATGATCATAGCCCAGTAATCTCCATAGCATGTCCCGTAACATTGTATGGCCATAGTGTGATTAAGGAGTTAGTTGGGAGTTCTAACCTGCAAACTGTGTGTGTATGCGTGCATGTCTGACTGGGTAGAGAGCAATGTTTTTAGGGTACTCATTATTTTTTATTTATTTTATTTTACATTTGTTGACCAGGCTAGTCTAACTGGATATATGTCCATTTTCAGTAGAGGCCTGGGGAGATAAGCTCCAAGACATGATCCAATACAAAAATATAAGTACAAACAACAAAAAATCAAATAATATAATAAAAATAGCAATTATCATAGTAAAAAAAAAAATCATCAACAATGGTAACGTGTACTACAGCATAAAGGTTGTAACAGGATGTAACATTGAGGTCAAGAGTCATAAACAGTACAAATTGAAAGTACAGAGACATAATACAGGTTAAGTCAGAAGTAGATAAAGGAAGTTAGATGTGTAGTGATGTTGCAATGGATTTACTTAACAAAAGTTATATAAAGGGGATAGAAATAATGAAAAAAGGTAGATAAGAAAAATATAATAAGACGGAAGATGTAACAGAGGATAGTAAGCACTGGATATGTAAGTCAATATTGTAGAGGTAGACGACTAGTCTGGTTTGGAACAGGGGCATAGCCAGTATGATTTGAGGAAAGGTTTAAGTCTGTTTTTAAAGAGAGATAAAGAGGTGAGTGAGGAGAGGTCATTAGGGAGAAGATTCCAGGATTTACCTACAGTATTAGAGAAGAGAGAATCCCCAGCCCTGTTATTAGGTTTAAAGGTGTAAACAAGAAGTTTGTGTGATGAGCGTAAGGACTTCAGATTTTTATAGGGGGTGATGAGGCTAGTTAAACTTGGAGTATTAGAAGGTTTATAAAGAATGTTGTGGGCAATGGTTAGTTCATGATATTTCATCAGGTGTTGTAGTTCTCACCATCCTAGCTGGTTTAAATTTATACAATGGTGGGTTCGGAATGGGTTGCCTGTAGAAAATCGTGCAATGTTATTATAGGACATTTCCAATTTGCTGAGGTTATTCTTGGAGAGATTAGTAAAAATGGGTGAGGCATAAAGGAGTGTAGAGATCAAATGGGTTGTGGGCGATAGTAGTTTTAGCAGTAGGGGAAAGGAAGGGTTTAATCCTATAGAGAGTGCCAATTTTTTTGTTGACAGACCACTTACATTTCACATACCCAGCTTTGGCAATGCTGCTGATGTCACCCTCCTAGAAATACACCCCTGGGAAGGTTGTAGACCAGTAATCACCATAGCACATCCTGTAACTGCATACTACTGTATTGTGAATTAGAAGCGTGGTAGGGTTCCATCCCCACACATGGCAGTTCTGGATGTATTGTGTGTGCCACTGTCTGTGTAAGGAGCAATGCATTTTAGGCTAGTCTCTCGTAGTCATTTCAAATGCCCTACTTTGGCAATCCTGCTGATGTCATTCATTGTGAAATACACTTTTGGGCAAGGACTACTCCAGTAATATCCGTAGCGAGTACTATAACTGCGTAGCGCTGTAGTGTAATACACTAGTTAGGTAGGGGTTCTACTCCCAAACATGACAGGTGTGTGTGTGCGTGTGTGTGTGTGTGTGTGTGTGTGTGTGTGTGTGTGAGTGAGTGTGTGTTTGTAACCTATATCCTGTGTAGAGGTGGCTGTGACTGTGTGACACCTGTGGCCAATGTGGAGCGGGTTTTTCATATCTCTTATATGGTGGCCATACTATATATAACAATGTCCACTGTACATGGGTAACACATGTGATATGGCTGAGAGGCCAGGGTGCAGAGCCATACCCAGACATGTGACATCAAGGCCAGGTACTCACAGTTAGCAACCCCAGTATTACCCACAGCACACTCTCACTCTGTATGTCATACACACACACATGTCTAGGTAACAGCCAATATGTGGGTAGTACACTACATATTGGCCACCGATAGTAACTTTGGAGTGATAGTGGTGGGCCACAGAGTCCATCTGTCCAATATACACATAAGTGCAGAAAGTGCACCTCCCCATGTTCCCCAATGGATACCTGCACCACCTGTGGTGCCATCACATATGACCAACAATGGACATACCATGCCTGACAACATGCCCGTATGGACAGATGCCATTGACACCAAAGAATGCTGATAGCATGCACTCCATGTAGGTGCAGGGTAAAGCTGCTGGCCATTACCAGTTCCCACCACAGATGGGCAGGACTGGCACATCTGATGATAATCTGTGTTCACAACATGGGCTGGACACCCCAGGTAGAGTTCCACATGTCACTGTACATGCATGTGGGAGGTGTGCACATCCCAGACACCGTCCATGTCATGGACAAAGGAACACAGACATGGCAAGCGATGCACAGCATTGCCCACACACAGTAGTTACCCAGGTGACCAGATGGGGGATACAATACCCACCTGTGTGGGCAAATGCAGACACTACATCCCTGAGCCACAATGCAGACCATCGTCATGTGGCCTGATGCCAAGGTACACCCATTGCCTAGCTCTGTACAGCCATCTGGCACAGTTGAACATCACCACCTGTGCAGACCTGCACCCATGCATGTCAGTACTGGCACTCTGTGTGTCTGTGTGTGTGTTGCATGCTGCAGATGTTCACATCCATACTCCCTACAACCCCACGGGCATACTGCAGCATGCTGTCTGATGTCAGACACCTCCCCATACCCTTCGCCCATACAGCCCTCGTATGACCTGTGTGGTGCATGGGATACCTGCACAGTGATGTGATGTGGCAATCCCACAACCAATAAGTTGTACACCTGGCCCTGCCACGTGTGTCAATGTGTGTGTGTCCTTGTTAGAGTGTGGCTGTGTTGACGCTGGCACCTGTTCATGCCAACAGGCATGTGTATGTCACCTACTGCACAGCTACTGTATCCCTGTTGCAGATGTCACTCACCATCACATATATGTTCTGAGTACTCCACAACAGGTAAACCATGTGGCGCATCGAATAGTTGCAGCGAACTATGCTAGCACTACATAGTTATCAGGGGTTTGATACCCTGTGCTGCTAGGTGTGTGACACAAACATGCTTCAGTTTTACCCTCCCACCCCTCCCTGAAACATATTTGCCTCTGTCTACATCCCCCACCCCCTCTCAGGTGGAGGGGAGACCTACACCTGCTTTGCTTAGGCAGCAGCATGTGTAATGTAAGTAATGCTCATGATCAGCTGATGGCCTCTTCACGAATCACAGCCCTCCCCTAGCTGATTGCATGTGAAACAACTATGGTAACATTCCTATAGCCAATTGTATAGAAATACACTCCAATACCTAGGAACATCATGGTGGTATTAGCCCTTTTCATCCACTGTAAGCAGGAACTAGATCTGTCATGTGGCAAACAGCATCTCAGATGGATTGTGGTATACCTCTAACAACATACACTGTGGAAACAGTGCAACAAACAGAAGGTGGATGCGCCTGACCTGACTACAGACTGTAAGTGCTGCTATACTGCATTTGGAGTAATGTTGCTTTAACAGTGTTTGTGTCGATATGGCTGTTGTACATGTCTCAATACCTGCCATGTCAGTTCCATGTTTATGGAAAATCTCCATCTGCAGGGTCATCTGCAGCCTGGACAGTGTTGTGTCCGTGGTTGCATGTGACACTCATGGAACATCTAGCTGTCGACTGCTGAAGGTAGTGTGAAGATTGGAGTCAGTAATGGAGAAAGCTGTGGTAGTCACAGACGTCATATCCCTCAAAGGACGTATGTTTTAACAACCCTGTAACAACAGTAAATGTATGTGGTTATCACAGCAACATGTCAATATTGTCCCTGTGTATGTGCTCCCAGCCACACCTCTGTCAGCCTTTGTACATATGTCATGCATGAAGTGGTGCATATGTGCTGTACACCATACTTTGTGGCATCATATCTGAGAACAAGCCACTGATATATTTGACTGCTACACATGCTATGTACAGTAGGGGTTACATTACATGACATTACCTGCACATTCTGTGGATATTCGTACAGTACTGAGGTCTGTATACCTATGGTGAATGTCGACAGCATGTGTGGTGTTGATATGTACCTTAGCCTGTGTACAGACTGTGGTAGATGACATTGTTCTAGTTCCCCTACTATCAGAAGTTACTTGCTGCCCCATTGTATGGTACTGTAGTGGTGTACATGTTTGTAGGGCCATAAACACACATGTCCCATACCACAGACAGCCACTAGACCAAACTATGTAGCAGGCCAGTATATGTATGGTCAGTCTGTGAGTGGCACATATGAGGATGGTGTAGAACACATAGTCCATATACTGTTATACCATGCTAGATAACCATATGTGGCTGTGGCTGTGTTCACATTGGTTGTGGATATGCACTGTCATACAGGAATATCTTACCCTGTGCTGTGACATGCCTGTTGAGCCTGCTTTATATGCAGGTACATGTGCATTCCCCCCTTGGGAGATCTAGGCCAGTGTTGAGCCAGTCTGCCTGCAGCCTGTACAGTGCATTGTGACATGCCTAGTAGCTGAGTATACCTACCCAGTGGGATGTCATGTGCAGATACTAGCCAGATGCCCTGCTGTCGGACTTCCCCTAACAGTCATGTATGTCAAACAGGGCAGTGAGATGCAGTGTAGATGTTTGTCAATACCTATTGTGTAGTATGTGGCCATGGCACCCCTGTACCAGCGGTCATACTGTTACAGACCAGGCAGGGGTGTGTGAATGCATGACCTATGGTGGACATTATGTACCGCTCATTATGTGTTATACCCATATACATGGGTGTCCACATCCATATTGTCAGGCATGGTAAACATGTGTAGCACTAAGGGCCTATGTGTATATCTCTGGATTGTACAGACTGTGTCAGACCCTCCACATATATTGGCCAATATCTTTGCTGCAGTCCACAGTGACATTACGTGCTAGCAGCGGTACTGTACACTGATGTCCTTTGGATGACTTTCAGTAACCAATGGCACACATGTTATAAACAGATGTGACCTCCCACACTCACCATGTCTGTGAAGACAATCCCAATGACAGTAGCAATAGTCTACTAGTATACCTGCTATACATACCTGATATCCCCTGTAACTACGACATTGGGAACATAAAGGGTGGGGTTGGCCTACACTTCATGTCCAGGACATATGGTGGGAATATATGTACAAATACCTATCCAGATAACCAGATATACATGATTACACATGTGTACTACACCTAATTAACACTGTCATGGCAACCTACTATAGATTCCCACATCATGTGTGCGTGGTCCCATTACATCTCCTGTGTGATGGGCATCTGTCATGTGTATGGGCAGCTGTGCTACTGACAGCATGTAGTAATACCCCTTGCAGGAGAACCAGCACACTCAGGGCTGCCATGTATTTGTAGGAGGATCAGGAAGTACAGACAGACTGTGAGTAGAGCTGGGTTATGCTTTGTACAGTACTAGTGTTACACAGTGTGGGTGTACATACTAGTTTGCCATGGAATGCAGTCCATCTGTATAGCACAGAAATGTGGGCCTATCCTCATGCCAGCTTGAGCTGTGCCTATCATGTCTTGTCTGTCCACCACACAGGTCTTGTGTCAGATAATACACTGGCAGTGTGTGTGTGTTTCTTGTTACCGGCACATGGCAACATCCATGACTGTCTCTACCATCAATTCCCTGACTAAGGGTATGTTACAGACTATCCTGCAACACCTGCATTTTGCATAGTGTATGGCAACAGTTGTCCACATATGTGTCTGTATTCCAGCCTCTGTCCATCACCTACATACCACGCTTTGCACATATGTCATGATGACGGTGGTTGATCCATAGTGGGCTGGGAGTATAACACACTGCCATGTCTGCCATAAGTCCACTGCCATTGTAACCCCACACATATGGTGAGGCTGGGGCCATATATGTGTGGGCGCCACCTACACAATACATGAGTGCCCTCATGCACTATAGAGCCCAGTGTATGTAACAGTGGTATATGGCCCTGTATTATTGAATCTAGGGGGCAGCACCAGAAATGACCTAGGCTGCTACAAAATGTGGGGGTATCAGGGCTTAAGGTATCCGGATGTACAGTACCATATACTTCACCTATATACACATTACTGACATGGATCTGGGTAATGCAGGACTACTGCCCCCTGCCATACAAACTGTTCTGTTTGTTGGTATGCTCATGATGGTGTCAGTTATGCCATGTTATGCCATGTTATGTAGCAGTTACAATCCATGGTCATATGATGTCTATACCACCTACTGTGTTTGTACAGTGTGCAGATAGAGGCTGCTGAACTACACACCCAGATTACATACTGTTGATTGTTAGGTATCTTTTGGCTCAGTGTGTCTTTCCTATTATACAATGTGAATGGCTTGACTTGGACAGCAACAGCTGTGAACCTTTCCAGACTACTGTATGACTGGTCCACTGTAGCATCACTCCGTTGGTATAGTTGTCAGTGTCTAAACAGCTATATGGCATGGCATGTAGAACTGTAATAGTACACAATTAAAGGCTTCCATGTCTGCAAACCTGTGGGTGTTGTGTTACCTATGACCTGTCTGTGGGTGTATGTTACAGGCAAAGATTGTCATTTGTATGGGTGGCATATACAGTGTTCAGTCATTCAGGGGTCAACTGTAGGCATAGTGGCTGTTCCAGATTGTGTGCACCTTCCACTTATGTATCTTACTGTACATATAATTGCATGTGTATGTGTAGTCACATGTATATGTGTGTGTGTGTGTGTGTGTGTGTGTGTGTGTGTGTGTGTGTGTGTGTGTGTGTGTGTATATATATATATATATATATATATATATATATATATATATATATATATATATATATATATATTTATAAATATGTATACCTGTATCTGCAGATCTGTGTCTGTGTATCTGTAGCCTGGTAATGGTGATGGCTTCCACATAATACATTACCCATGGGAGCCGGACTGTACTGTATGATATGTTACCAATACCAGCCTGACATCATACAGGTGGGATGTAGTACAGGTAACATTGTGTGTCCATGTTGTCACTGGCCCTGGTTATGGGATCTCCAACACTTGGTAGTGTATTGCAGGGTGGACGTGTTTGGCTGGGGGGTGCCTATTTGTACAACTCGTATAGTGTGTGTGGTGCCTCTCAACCCCATTAATGTAACATGTAACCTGTTACATTCCTCTCCCTAACAGCTACATATGGCTTGCAGTACCAGCACAACAGTGTTGCACCAATGGATCGGTAGGCATAGGAATCCCATTGAGGTCTGCCATGTGTGTGTATGTGTGTATGTGTGCATATCTGTAGGGTACACCATTCCGAGTCCACATACTCCTATTATAATACACATTGCCACACAGTAGTACAGATACTGTTGTTGTGGCCATAGGTGTGACAATGCAATGCAACACCCTACTATGCCTGCGGCATGTGCATCACATGCATATCCCTGTGGTACCACTGTTGTGATATGCAATGGGTTGTTTTGGCATCATGGCCAATGCGTGATAGTGGGTATGTCAGAGTATCAAGATGGGTTCCAGTGTGTACAATATCCAGTGGGGGATGTGGGTGCTGTGTACACTGTCTTTACACCATGGTACACCTGGTATATGGGCCACGTACCACTCTCAGGTGGTCAATGTCACCATCACCCATACAGATAACAGATAATAGGATACAGCCCAGTTACAAATGTGCTGTGTGCAGCCTACCTGCCACACATTGGACACATGGACTAGTTAGTTAGCAACTATACAACCAGGTCTTTAAGATGTGTGTCTACCTGTTATGTGTCAGTCAATGTGTATATGATGGTATGACACACTATGTATTCTCTATATATAAACATAACATCCCCATTACCATATTGTATGTGTCTGTGGATGGTCTGCATGTAACACATGACCTGGGACACACCTCACCCTTCAGATGGTGTCATGTGTGCAATGACAGCCACACAGTTCAGTAGCACTACATACTTGGGTAGGGGTCTAGACACAGTGTTGCCAAGTAAGGATGTGTGTGTGTATGTGGATGGGTTGACATATGGGTGCAGATTATACTTGTACCAGTAGGCCACTGGTCAATTTTAGATGACCAATAACTGTTATACATACCCGTGGCATGTGTGCAACTGTACACCACATATGTCACGGCCATGGTGTCACCACACTGACATACTCTTGTGAAATATGACTGCATACCATCCTCCTGCTGACACATGTACCCCTACAGCACAAGTGGATGACAGTATGGGGATAACAATTGGTGTTACCAACAGCTGAGATGCATCATAGCTGCATGGCTACATTACCTGACATGTATGCAGTACACAATACCCCTGACTACATTCTACACTGCAGTACATTGTGGTACTCTATCACAGTCACCATGTGCATCAGAGCCATGTTAGCCTGTCCCTGCATTGATGTTACAGATGACAGGGATGTGGCACAGGTATCATCATATGCACAGGGTGTGTGAAAGACATCTTAGCTGCATGGCTACACTACCTGACATGTATGCAGTGCACATTACCCCTGACTACATTCTACACTGCAGTACATTGCAGCACTCTATCACAGTCACCGTGTGCATCAGAACCATGTTAGCCTGCCCCTGCATCAATGTTATGGACAACAGGGATGTGCCACAGGTATCATCATATGCACAGGGTGTGTTGCAGGTGTGCCAAAGGCTGAAGGTGGTCCAAACATGTGTCACCATGTGTGTGGGTGAGGGGTGTGGTTCATTGATTGGGGCATAGTGATGTGGTATGTGTCGGTATGGGGTCGCCCTAGGTGTGGTTGTATAGTGCGTGGGTATGCATGCACACAGTTTCACCATGTGGCTGCCCTATACAGGTGATGAACACCTGCAGATTATACCTGGCAGGGTGTGCAGTTCACTGCCTCTGGCCACGGACACATCAACTGTGCCTGCCAAGGGTTCCATGGGCATGTGCAGGCACAGACCTTGAGGTGCTACTCTCCCCTGATGATGACATATGCCCACTGGAACCATGTCCCACCTGGGACTGGCCAGGGCCATGTGTATGAGGCCTGCTGTGGTGTGATGTGGACAGCAGCCCCAGTAGTGTGCTGGGGCTGGTACTGCCACTACAGGAGAGGCTGGGTGTCCTGGCACATCCATGTTGACCGCCAGCTGCTGGTGTCTCTGGCCTATGTCCAAGCGGTCATTGCACCACTCCCACCACACGTTCTAGCACAGACATACCACAGTTGAGGAGGCCAACCATTACACCCCACCGTTTATCCATGACCTCGGTATATTCATCGAAGGCACCAGCAAGTTCATAGAGGTTGCCACTTACAGCTGAGAAAGCAGACCTCTGCAGCCTCAGGCTCTGTCTGGTGTTTATTTTCATATGTGCCTGTGCCTCCATTACAGCCTGAATCATGCTCCTGGTGGTACCATTTGTGGCACCTCTACAAGGGGCATGATGACCTGCGGTCCTTCCATGTGCACCACAATACATCTGCCAATGTGGTGGCATTCTGGTCATCTGGCTATGCCAACTGTGACCTGACACAGTTAGCATGGACACCACACTTTTCTGGTCATTGCCACCAAGCGTCAACTGTCCCTCTGCTATGGCTACATGTGATGGGGTTTGTAGGGGCATTGTAACTGTGTGCAGGCTTAGGTTGGCTAGTAGAGCGATGACACATGTTGGTGCAGTGTCGGCCTCTGAACACCCCACCTGTGCCTCACCTGTACCATCATCATCATCGGTGTCTGTAGGGACACCTACGTCAATGTGCATGCAGGAGCGACCCTGACCCACCTTGCCACCTGTGAGGGAAACAAATTTACATGTTAAGACCTGTACATCATTGCATAAGAGTACACACACTCGCACACACTCACACTGACAGCCACCTTAATACCTCGCTTTTCCTGGGTTTACAGACAGTCCGACAGTCAGTTACATATTTTCCCCATCCTGCATGGCACTTGCTAATATACACGTATCACTACTGCCCATTAACATATCATTCCTCTCCATGCCTACATGTGTGGTTACAACACCTGACCTGTTACTCCATCGCCTCCCTGACTTGGGTGGAGTAGGTTGTACATGGCCTCACTGCTGTCACCCTGTATTACCCTATGTATGGGCAGTAATGGTGTATGAGGCCTCTATATGGTTGGGGCTGCTACATTCACTACATATGTCACACACCAGACTCTCATACTACAGTCTTCATCAGTCCATGCCACATCTGCTGCACAAGTGACCTGTCATGCGCACAACAGTACTACCTGGATACACTCACTGATGTGCTGTGGTAATTCCCCATTGCATTTGTAGTGCTGCATATGTGGGTAGCCAGTTGCTGGCAATATGATGTGTATGCCTGGTATGTACTTCACCTCCCAATGCATGCTGCATGCTACAAATCTTGTTATGCTAATCAGCTGTCCTGTGTTCACATACCTGACAGATTGTCCTGGTGCCCCATGTCTCACTCCATTTACAGTACAATCCCAAGGGGAAGTACTGCCATGTGGTCAATACCACTATCGCCTGTGCATACATTGGCACACACACACACACACACACACACACACATCGGACATGCATCATCCACTCTCCACTAGATTGCACTTACAAACACAATTGAGACACACACACACACACACACACACACACACACACACACACACACACACACACACACACACACCCCACATTCCTACATGTGGATTTGCCCAACATTTGTACACACAGTCCTCCCATTACCCTTCTGTCAACATGTATTACATATGGTGCTCAACAGCATGCAGAGCACCTATAGTGACTTCATGCTAGCGGCAGTATACATGTGTGTGAGGCATGGGCTGTGTTGGTAGGTGATGGCCCTTCCACCTGTTAACACTGCACCCATGTACAACGTGCTACTGTGGAACTGTTCTGCACCCAGCCTTGTACTGTGCACCATACCTTACAGGTGTAGAAACCATTGATGCATCTGTAGTACTGTGTCGGTTATGTCAGCTCCAATGCTCACAGCCCCTATGTGTTATAGCAACTTATACCTGGGGTGATATGTGAGCAGCTATCAGTTGTGGATGCCTGATGTCTGTGTTACAGATCACAACATCAGCAGTGCATGTATAACCAGTACATGACTATTACACTGACAACCAGCGGACCTTACCATGGCTGTGGGGGCTGCCCTACACATATCCCAGACCTCTGCATGGTTGCAAGGTCTACTCATGTGCACATCCCTTGGAGTGCCCACACTGCTGTCATGAGTGCTGTGGGGTCAGTGTTACATCTGCGATGTTTACTTAAACTGATTGTGTGCAGCTGCAGCCATGGTGGTGTTCAGTCACACATGTCCCTATTGATGGCCATGTGTCCTGCTACACTTCACATCGCTGTGAACACATTGCACATTGACAGGATGTTAGTTATCTTGCATGTGTCTGTTGTACCCTTCCGATACCCCAGCATGGTCTCTACTGTTATGCAGTGCATTTCACAGCAACAAAATGTGAACGTGTACAGCATGCAGTATGGGTAGGTGTATTAGATGTGTGCATGGGATATCCCATTGCTATTACATGCCCAGTTTATCATCATGCATGAACATGAACCATACTCACAGGCTACGGGCTGCTGCTGTGGTGGAATCCTGGATGGACCTACATATGAGTGTGAGAAAGCTGATGTCAGTGGCCACAGCTGTGGCATTCATAAAAGGTGAGTGCAGCATTACGTTACGTCAACAGTAGAATTACACAATATTGCAGCTTATCCACAACTGTTTGTTACTACTACACACCAGCAAACTATGTATATGCAATCTCAGATTTGCATGATGTACCTGTACAGATGAAGATGCATTCACAAGAGTGGGGTAGCAATGTGCCCTGGGGCCTTACCTGCACGCTCTTCAGCTGGTGTGTCGTTGGCACCCACATCCAAGATGTGCCCTGCTAGGTGTTGATGCTGCAGGTGGCCAGGTGCCACAATGCTGCTGAGTAGCTCCTCCACATAGGTGAGGGGTGGATGGGCGGGTTGCCCCCCCATTGCGAGGGGGTCCCTCCTTACGGCAGCTGCATGCCGACATACATAGCGAAGCAGGTCAGTGCAATGATGCCGGACCTGCTCATAGCTGTGGTTATGCAATCCAACATCATTGACCATGTGGACTAGCTCATTCCACAGGGTGGTCTTTTCCTGCTGGTCATGGGCTGTCCACCCAAACAGCAGTTTGTACTGCTGTACCAGGTGGTCAATAATGATCTCTGTCTCAGGGGCGCTGTATGCGGGAACACGACTATGTGACATGTTTCCTGGAAGACATAAAGATGGAAACAGGTCTGAGCCACCCATACAGCAGGATTACCATAGTTCTTAATACACATATTTGTCTTCCCCCACCATATCAGCTACAACAAACCATTCACAGACTGCAATTGTTATGTCAGCTGCTTATGTACCATTGGGACATATTTTGTATTGTACCAAGCTTTGTGCTATGTGTATGTGCCACGCTTTGTGGTATGTGTTTGTAGCCATGCTCTCTGTAGGGACACTTAACTTTGCTGGCCTATTACAGACTATTTCACCTGAATGTCATTGTCAGTGCCACTATATATATGTGTATAAGGTTCCCCTTCAAACCATGGAACGTTTAAAATATCAAAGTTAGGATCATCGAGACCAGAACAGCGAGTTTGAAAACATTGACGGTTTAAAGGAGAAGAAAAAGGTAAGTGTAGGTGGGAGAATGTTTGTGTTTTTGCAGGGCACCAAGGTGCCCTGCATACGGTGTGTGTCTATGTGCCATCTGTGTGACGGCACTACAGATAGGTTATGGAAAATCTCCCATTTAGTGCTTCTGCATATAGCGCTAAATGGGAGATATCCCTTTACTCCACTGTAGTGCAGTCTCGGAGTTGGAATATTAAAGTAGGGGGGTGGGGGTGCAGCCCTCCA
This sequence comes from Protopterus annectens, assembly GCF_019279795.1. Classification (NCBI taxonomy): domain Eukaryota; kingdom Metazoa; phylum Chordata; order Ceratodontiformes; family Protopteridae; genus Protopterus; species Protopterus annectens. Next base: position 1,650,070,809 of record NC_056726.1, read on the forward strand.
CAGGGGGGGTGCAGGGGGGCAAAGGCCCCGTGCATACAATTGTTACAATTTATTTTTCTTATTTTTTTTTTTGGTTACACTTGTAACCTTCAATGTTTCAAAATTCGATGTTCTAGTCTCGATGATCAGAATTTCGATGTTTTGAAATTTCGATGGTTAGAAGTGGAACCTTGTATAAATATACATCTATGTATATATATATATATATATATATATATATATATATAGATATATATGTAGATATATGTTGTACATTATTGATATACCTATGTCTATATGAGTGCCTGTGTATCTGTACACATACACGGCACATTCTGTATCACACAGATATGTGGAGTGCATACAGACATCTGGTCTGCATTCTGTAACTGTCTTTTATTCTCAGCTGCACTGTTCTGCCTTGCCGCAACAAAGACAGGTGCCACATGTGAACACAGACTAACATTAGGGTGGTAAATATGGTGTGAGATTGCTGGTACGCCTATTATACACCTATGGCATTTGTGCATACTACATTACACATTAACATGACTGTCCTGCAAGTGTGTGCTCTGACACCCATGTGTCTATCATGACGGCAGTACTTCCACCACCAGCTATTGTCCACACCAACATAACATACACAGATATTATGGCTGACATTTTGTCATTCACTGCTGATCTGCACAGTTGGCGGGTATGTCCCGCTGCTTACAAGGGCAGACAGTATTGTCCAGAGCAGTTGTTCAGTGGGACATCATTACAGGGATAACTACAGATGGCATATATCAAACATTCAGCATATCCTATTAATCTATACCACATACTACATTACCTTACATACAGTTATGTTTTACATACCTTTTATTTTTTGGACGGGTGTGATGCCTTCCCGGTTTTGGCTTGTAGGGTTTTGTTTTCCACTGTGTGAGTTTCGTTTTATCTTTTCTTTTTTCTTTTCCCCTCTCTCTGTGTCTCTATGCCTCTCCAGTAGAGCAATTGAGTTGGATGGGTGTGATGCCTTCCCGGTTTTGGCTTGTAGGGTTTTGTTTTCCACTGTGTGAGTTTCGTTTTATCTTTTCTTTTTTGTTTTTCCCTCTCTCTCTCTGTGTCTATCCCTCTTCAGTAGAGCAATTGAGATGGTTTGAAGGGATTGCAGCATGGCTTTTGTAGATAATGCACATGATCAGGTGATGGGGTCTGCACCAATCAGTGTGCAACAGTTGCTGACTGCGTGCAGCCTGCTATGTAGTGATTCAGTTAGCCATTGTCATGGCAACCCAGTATTATAAATTGCTTACTCATGTGGGCGTTGTCCCTTCACCTTTCCAGTATGGAGGACATCCTTCCTGTATGTGGGCAGCAGTGTTACAGATGACAGGATGCAGTACCTATTACAGCGGGGCTTGCAGACACAGGGCAACTATACAATCGTAAGAAGTTCCAGACCTACAGACAGAGTGAGTAGTGTTGTCATGTGCATTGTATATTGCTGGTCTTGCAGTGTTTGCGTGTACATAGTAGTTTAGGATGGAATGCAGTCTGTCTGCATAGCTCTCAACAGTGGACCTATCCACATGATGGCCAGTGGATTGTCTGTTTACATTTGCCTTTGCACCACACAGATCTTGTCCTAGATATACCCCCAGCAATCTGTCTGTTGCGTGCTCAGTACATGGCTACTTCCATTTGTGTTCCTCATGTGTTATTCCTGCATAAGAGTATGTTGCAATGAATCATGTAACACCAGTAATTTGCAGGGTGTGTAACAGCAGTATTATGTGTATGTCCCTGTGTTCCTGCCTCTGTCCCCCACATATATGGCTGGCTTTGTCCTGCTGTGATACGGTTAGGGGTTGTTCTGTATTGGCCTATCATTATTTACTGCTAGCATTCCTGCTATCATCCCAGTCATATCGTGGACTCCCACAACATTTGTTGGTCAGGGTCTATACATGTGACAGATACATAGACATTAGCACAGGTAATAAATGCCCCCCTAGTCCTTGACTACAGGGTGTAACTGACGGCTGCTGGACTACATCTGTAATTGTTTATTGTTAACTATCTTGACGGCAAATCCTTTGTCTACAGTTGTACAAATTGACGGGCTTGGGCTGGACAGCACAGTATGTTATATATCCGCACTGTCTGCATTTACTGTTTTGTGTGGGCCTTGCATTCCTCACTGATTAAATAAGTCCAGATCTATGTGCTGTAAGTAATGGCATACATTATTGTAAAGTATACCATTAAAGGTTGTCTGTGTATACATACCTGTGTGTCGTCTCATGTCCTTTGAATAGTGAGTGGGCTATGTGTAATGCAGTACCTGTTCAAGTATAAATGTCATTTAGTAGGTTATACAGCAAAATTATGTTGATATACTGATTTCACATGGAAAATAGAATGTGCTGAAGTGGGACTCGAACTGGGAATGAGTGTGCATTTGGCAGATGCTCTACCCACTACACTATTGCAGTTCTGCTTTATTTGCATATTTCTACCTTAATGTCATACCCATGATCCCTTTCCCCAGCCCCCGAGCTCCACGTACACAGCATCCATCTATTTTCCAGTTGATAGCCCTGCCATACCACACCTCCACACATTTCCCTCTCTGCACATCTCGGTACTCCTCCATTTTACTGTCTCGATGGAACCTTCTGCAGGCTCTTCATCTGTTTAGTCCATGTACATTCGAGCCTTCCCTTGATCCTCCTCCGATACTGGTGGAAACATCATTGTGACCCACAAAGGCTGGTTCGTCCTGCAAGGGACGGACCTGTTCTTGTGTCATGAGTAGACTTTGCTAGTCTACACTGTTTCTCCCACTGGTAGCATCCTGCCAGGGGTTTGAGAAGCAGCGGTTTGCTCATACACCAGACCAGCCTCATCTCCCACAGATGAAGCATGCTCCCATGGCGTGCCGCGTTTTCCATTCCTCTCTTCAGTATTATACAAGACTACTGTTCTCACAGTATGTGTGGAAAGGTACTGTTCATTGATATTCATAGACTGCTCAGAATACTGTGATTGCTGGTATTAATCTACATACTTACATACATTTCCTATACTGTTGACTGACTGTGCCGGATGATATGTTTGTGATAACAGTAGCTGACTGTATATCTGCCATGCCTTCATGGTAACTCATTTGGACTATAGTGTGCGGGGGGGGTGGATCTGGGTCGTGCTGATTATGTTGTTACTGGCCAAGATGAGGGATGTGGGATACAGTGTGCCTAAGGCACTGCATGGGAAGTGTAGGTGGGTATGCGCTGGAGTGCAAGAGGCTCAGATGTGCTGACCTATGGTTACGGCACCTTACACTGGGTTGGCCTCCACATTGCTAGACCAGTGTGGGCATTACTAACCACCACCCAAACAGGTGTACTCCCGCTTGCTGCTGCATACTCCCATGCTACTTCATGAACATGTCGGTATTATGCTCAAGTCAGGTGTACATCAGGTATGACTGTTCAAGAAGGTCAGTGTAAGGTGACATGGGATTCCAGTTTAGCAGTTCTGGATAGGTTACACTCAGGTATTCGTGTTAGGTTTAGTTATGCCATAACTGTGTTGGAGAGTAGATGTGAATAGTGAAGGTGTAGGCAGGTAGGTGGAGTGAGGGCATTTTAACAGTATAGTAGGCTGTTCTACTGATTGGTGGGGGATCAGTAGTGCAGGTTTGCAGAGTGTTGGGATATGTCTGCGAGGCAGAACAGGACAGGGGAGCAGTGGTGCAGGTTTGCAGGGTTTTGGGATATGTCTGCAAGGCAGGACAGGAGGTGTCGGTGTCAGTAGTTGGTTTAGGTGTATGGAGGGGGGGTAGACTTCACCAGGTGGTGAGCAGGTGGTGATCCAAGTGTGCTTGGGTTTTCCCTTCATGTGTTATTTACATGTGTTGTCTGGGACAGCTCTGGTAATAAACCTGAGTTGGGGGTTCCAGAATCTGCCAACATAGTTGTGTGGAGGGTGTCACCTACTTGTGACTGTGAACATTACTAGGAATGAAACAGGGGTCGATATGCAAGTGGTGTTATTGGGTCACACAGAGGGGCTGATAGTTGGGGACATGTCCAGGGATGTGCAGGACGGCTGACGGAAAGGTCCACAGCTGGCCATTTCTTCTACAGTGACAGCTGTGTATATACCTTGCATTTGGGGGTAGGTCTGGACACTCATAACCCTGGGTGGGGGTGAGGACAGCAATAATACCTGGTGATGCCAATTAGTTCAGCTTACATGCCTACAGTGGGGTGTTGCGACCATGTGTTCTTTAGTATCATTTAGTGGGTTTGCAACAACACATCTGGTTATAACATCCTTTGCCATGTAAACTAGACATTGCTGCTGTGGGACTCATACCGGGTGTGGCTGCTTGTTAGATGTCGGCTCTAACCAATGCACAATATTGTTTACATCCCTGGGGCAGTTCACATAGAGCCACTCCAGCCAACACCTGCATGCCTAGGCCCATAAGTACATACACATAGTTCCCCACCTGCACCTCCTCTTCGGCACTCTTCCTTACTCCGGGTGCAGGTCAGGTCTGAACACACCAGTACACACTGCCCAAACCCCACTTTTTGGGACCCATCACATACATTGTCTTGCCCATGGGTCATCAGGCTTCCCCAAACTTGTAGTTCTGGTACATGCGTGCCCTCCAGTAGGTTATCTGTGTAATGGCTAGAAGGCCGAATAGCCATAAAATTTTTGGCTTATCCCGCAAGGGCCATTCTTGTCTTTGTTTCAAGATTAGACTTGGTGAGTCTCTCCCACTGGTAGTATCCTGCCTGTAGTGTGGGAAGCGGTGGTTTATTTACTTTTATTGTGTGTTTGTATGTTTTACCTGTCTAGCTGGGGGGGGTTGATGCTACATGTGACACGTTTGTTGATTGGGCCCCTCACCCCCATTGGCACAGCCTGTGAACATATGAAATCCTTAACAGCTGTATCATATCGTAGCTATATATCTGTGTATATTTTACACATAAATACACACACACATGCACGCACATTATGTATATATATATATATATATATATATATATATATATATATATATCTCCGGTTCAATTCTCGGCTGGGGTCTTCTGTGCGGAGTTTGCATGTCCTCCCTGTGGTCGCGTGGGTTTCCTCCGGGTGCTCCAGTTTCCTCCCACATGCCAAAAGACATGCTGTAGGTGGATTGCACACTATAAATTGGCCCTAGGTGTGAGTGTGTCTGTGTGTGTGTGCCTTCTGTGGAAAGTTGGGCACCGGGCTGGCAACTCGACACTGTAAAACTCCACTGCCAATCGTGAGCGGACAGGTGATCTGCTGTGGCAACCCCTAACTGGTAAAAAGCTGAAAGAAGAAGATATGTATGCATATATATATATATATATATATATATAGATATATATATATATATATATATATATATATATACACACATATATATATATATATATATATATAAAGCAACATGTGGATGTATGGGTGGCTGCATATATATATATCTATATGTGGGTATTTATATATGTCTATCTATTATGTATACATTTGTATTACAGAGAGGGAGAGGGAGAGGTATATCTCCATGTAGTTATGGGCATATATACACACACATACCTCTACATATTTAGCTATATATCCTGTCATGTTGCCTGTTATTGCTGGGTACTGTTTCGTGTGCATACTGGCCAACCTTGTGTGCCACGTATGCTTTGCGATACCTACAACTAAATCCGTTAGTGTACACAGATTCACACATGAAATCTATTGCTTGTACCAGGTAATCATTCGTCCCATGCGGGACAGCCTGAACATTGGGTATACAACTTTCGTCTACACCCAGAGTTACATAGGTACCCATGTCTATGTGCATGGAGTATGGCGTGTGCCAGACCTAGGATACTTGGGTCGAGACAACATAAGGGATGGGTCCCAAGGGAGGAGTGTGGAGAGGGGTGCAATGTGTAGTGGTGTGGTAGCTACGGGCCAGTAACCAGTGTTGAAATGGTGGCTGCGTGTGTGTAGTGGGTGGGGGGAAGTGAAACTGTGGGTAATGCATGTATGGCTTGTGGATGGCCTTAGTTGGATAGGCCTGTACTGCTCGAGCTGCCTAGAGGGTGGGGGAGAGGGGAATGTGATGTCAACATGTGGAACATGACCGAGGACTAATTTAAATCCCTATTTCAATGACATACGTACATTACATTGAGCTTGATAGTGTTTTGCAGGGCGGTCGTGTTTGTCTGGGCGGGGGGGTATGCCAATTCGTATGTGACGTATATTGTTTGTGGCTTGTTAAGGCCTTTCACGGTGCATGCGGACATGTATGTGTCTGTTAATTGATTTTATCTTCCTATTGCTATCTATCTAGCTGTGGTGGTACAGCGGTAGCATTGTTGCCTCACAGCAAGAGCGTCTCCTGTTCGATTCTTGGCTGGAGTACCTTCTGTGTGGAGTCTGCATGTCCTCCCTGCAGTCGAGTGGCCTCCGAAAGACATGCATGAATGGGTGTGCCCTTGCTGAAGGTTGGGTGTTGGGCTGGCAACTCAGCACCATAAAACAAATTGACTGACAATCATTAGCAGACTGGAGTTCCGCTGTAGCAACCCATAACCGGGAAAAGTAGAAAAGACAAACAACATCTTCCTATTGCTATCTGGGTTCCCAGCCTGTCATCTTGTTCCTCATGAAGGTGCCACTATTTTCAGCAAAGAAAATTCTAAAGACCAGCAGCTTTGGCTTATTCCTGCCAGATGATGTCTGCATTGTGCATGAAGGACAGCAAGATAGTGCTTTATCTCCCTCATATCTGTTTCAAGGAGCACCTACTGAGAAATTTATCTCCTTCATATCTGTTTCAAGGAGCACCTACTGAGAAATTTATCTCCTTCATATCTGTTTCAAGGAGCACCTACTGAGCAATTATCCAGGTGCATTTAAGAAAGTGAATGTCTGGTATAACCTAGCTGAGGAGTTGTCCACAGCCACAGCTGTCACCAAAACAGGGGGACAGTGCAGGCATTGGTTTGATGACATGTAGCCCAGGAACTGTGGTGAGCGCCCTGCATTGGAAAAGGAAGTTAGACAAGAATGCCCTGAATTGTATAGTAAGTATTTTTCCTTCTTTCCAGCTTTTACTTTTTCTCTTTCATTCAGTTTTAGGTGTAAGACTGTTTCTGTTTGTGGGATTTAATTGACAACCTCATCCTATGAATTAAGTTTATATGTGTGTTGACCTTCTATGTTAGGTGGAAGTGAGGGTGGTGCTGGTGATGGCATGTCATACATTTTGTGTGGGTTTCTGCATGACCGTGCTCTGGGATCAGGTTACATTGTACCATGTCATGGTGCCTACACACTACTTGGTATGCTCCATATATACCTATACCTATACCACTCTGGGATCAGGTTACATTGCACCATGTCATGGTGACTCACATTACTTGGTATGCTCCATATAAATCTATACCACTCCAGGATCGGGTTACATTGCACCATGTCATGGTGACTGCACATTACTTGGTATGCTCCATATATACCTATACCACGCTGAGTTCGGGTTACATTGCACCATGTCATGGTGACTGCACACTACCTGGTATGCTCCATATATATCTATACCACTCTGGGATCGAATTACATTGCACCATGTCATGGTGACTGCACACTACTTGGTATGCTCCATATATACCTATACCACTCTGGGATCGGGTTACATTGCACCATGTCATGGTGACTGCACACTACTTGGTATGCTCCATATATACCTATACCACTCTGGGATTGGGTTACATTGCACCATGTCATGGTGACTGCACACTACTTGGTATGCTCCATATATATCTGTACCATATTCTGTTTGCATATATCAATATTTGTGAAGGGGAATCATGTTTCCCTTCTGTTTATTGTGCAGTTATTGAGAAATATTTATGGGACTTTATATATTGTTATAACATTTCACATTGCATTTTTCATGCTTCTGTCATGTGTGCTTTTCTTTCAGTAGTAGCAGAACATGATGCAGACCATATTACCTTCAGCAGGAAACAGCTTGCAGACAGACATGGTTACATCTGGGTACAAGACTGTTACAATCTTCATTCCTCTGCAAATACACATTCAGTTATTACTGCCTTCCCTTATTTATGGCATTTTCAGATGTTAGGTTATTTTCTGATACCATTCTTTGTATGTGTTCATCATATATTTGACATATAGTTATGTCTCACAGCATTTGATGCAATGTTTTTCCATATTTATAACCTCAGGCTACCTTTCACAACTCAGTCACTTACACAGTCACATATTCAGTAAAGTTACTAGTACAGTAGTGAAATTTGCAATTCTGTAGTACATCACCAGGTTCAAAATTAAAATTTATTGTGAACTTATCAATTGCTTGAACGTTTGTTCAGTTTTTCATGAATAAAAGTTATTTTATCGAACTGCAGGTTTTAGCTGCAAAACACAGAGAAACAATGTTCCCTTCTGTCTTCATCTGTAATCTCACATGCAGTAAGACATGATTAAATTATTCCAGTAATCATCCCAAAATTGTTTTTTTATCAAATGCAGTAAATGTAAAGTTCTTTAAAGCTTGTTAATCTCATACTTAATTAAATATATGCTGGACATAAAACTTTGAACATATTATATAATGTAAAAACTTTAATATGAAACCTCTGTAAGAACAGTATCAAAAAGGAATCTGCATAGCTTAGGAGCCAGTTCATCATTACCCAGAGCAACGATGGGGAGACCTCAGCAAAACCTGAACTAGAAACGAACCGATGCTTAATGCGGCAGCTGAAAGTAACCGCTGAATGACCATGATGCTGCACCATTGCCTTTCATTCTTTTGTTGCTAACTTTATTTTAACTAGGTTATGGCTAAAACAGCGCTTTTAGTCCAGTATACCTACCCACTAAATAAATAATGTAATCATTGTAATAAGCAGAAACAATGGCACAGTCAGTCGTGCATTGCTGCAAACCAGAGCTAAAATATTTTAAAACATTTCATTTATTTATTGTTGTAAAACAGATCAAAAACACAAAACTTGATTGTTTAACTGGACTCTTTTTAGCAAAGGGAAAATGGAGCCATCAGCAGGGACATAGTCAGGATTTCAAAAATTGTACACCAAATCCACAGTGTATACTACAATTGTCCAAGTGTAGCTCCATCCAGCTCTAGTGCCTTTTCAAACATTGCTGGAAAAAATGAAATGACAGGTTTGATAAAAAAGACATTTGATGAAACAGAACAACTTGATAAGCTAAAAATAAATATTCCAATGAACAACAATGCCACTGTGGACCTCAATAGCACAACAATAAGCAAATAAAATAAAATGAAAAACAAGGTGGCTAAAAGCAGTGAAATATAATTTTAACACCAGGTAAGCGCTTTCACATCAAACTATGCTACCTCAGACCATTACAAAACATTTATCATATCACTCTCTCTATATATATATATATATATGTATATATATATATATATATATATATATATATATATATATATATATATATATATATGTATACATATATATATATATATATATATATATATATATATGAAACAGTTCATCAATTAAACAATAAATTAGAGCAATCAAGGTCTTAAAGTCAACTCACATCTCTAACTACAACTTGACTTTAAGATATACATGAGATATTATTTGTAGTTAGAGATGCGAGTTGACTTTTAGACCTTGATTGCTCCAATTGATTGTTTAATTGATGAACTTATATATATATATATATATATATATATATATATATATAGAGAGAGAGAGAGAGAGAGAGAGAGAGAGAGTGATGTGATAAGTGTTTTGTAGTGGTCTGAGGAAGCATCATTTGATGTGAAAGCACTTATCCGGTATTAAAATTATATTTTGCTGCTTTTAGCTTCCTTGTTTTGCATTTTATTTTATTATAAGCTAAAAATAAACATACCTGGGATTTTTTTTATTCTTGACAATCTCATTGCACAAAAAAGATTATTTATAAAGTGCATCCCATATTGTAGTTGATGTGTGCTTAATATATCCTTGATTACCACCAAAAATATCTAGTACAAAGCTTTCTCCAAGCTAAATCTGTTGTCATTACAAGAATGGCAGCACAAAAAAAAAAAAACGTGTAAAAATAAACTTGCCACTCCAAGGCAGGAGCTTAGATAATCATTCATAGTGATAACACGCATTCAAAATAAATGTAAAGCTTGCATATTAAATTAGCTCAGCTGTGGCACAGAAGTGTAAGGACCTCGTTATGACCCAGATATACTGGGTCTGAATGGTTTCCAGCTGTGGCACAGTAGTGTAGGGACCTCGCTATGACCCAGATGCTGGGTCTGAATAGTTTACAACTTTGGAACCGTAGTGTAGGGACTTCACTTTGACCCAGATGTGCTGGGATTGAATGGTTTCCAGATGTGACACAGAAGTGTAGGGATCTCACTTTGACCCAGATGTGCTGGGTCTGAATGGTTTCCAGCTGTGGGGCAGACATGGAAGGACCTCACTATGACCCAGATGTGCTGGGTCTGAATGGCTTCCAGATGTGTCACAGAAGTGTACGGAAATCACTATGACCCTGATATGTTGGGTCTGAATGGCTTCCACCTGTGGGACTGAAGTCTAGGGACCTCACTATGATACAGATGTGCTGGGTCAGAATGGCTTCCAGCTGTGACACAGAAGTGTACGGACCTCACTATGACCCAGATAAGCTGGGACTGAATGTTTTCCAGTTGTGACACAGAAGTGTACGGACATCACTATGACCTAGATATGCTAGGTCTGAATGTTTTCCAGCTATGGCATTATGACCCAGATAAGCTGGGTCTGAATGATTTTTGGGTGCTGGAAGGTCTGTACAGGAGGATAGAAGTGAGTGACTAGCATCAGCACACCCAGCCCGGAAGAAAGAAGTTGTGGTCCACTAACTACTTCATTACATACAAGTGGAGGCTTGCAGGCAGAAAAGCTGCAGTGATTTACTGTCAACATGGTCTTGACTTACATGTGGGTAGGAAATTCTGCATGCAATGGGAGGGTGCAGTAGGCCTCCCACAGTGACAGCAGTACTCATGTCAGTCATCAGGGGCAAGCTTAGGGCCTAAAAAAATACAAATGCTCTCACTGCTTGCATTGCTGGATATGAGTGAGGGTATGAACATTTATTTATTTATTTTCAGTTTGTTTGCCAGGGTGGTCCATTGGGCCACTAGGAGCTCGTTTTCAATAGAGTGCTGGGGAGAAAAGCTCCAATTTACAGTTACATTTTAGTTAACAAAGTTGAAAATTGCAAACATATAAGTCAGTAGGAGAAATACAGAGCAACGATATTACAATAAATTGGCATTTAAACAAATTAGTATATACATGAGCAAAGTTAAATTACAATCATATTAAGGGTTTTTTTTAGTGTGCCATTTCCAACACTTTATTATTAGTGGGTACAAGGCTATAGAAGGATATTCACAGATTTATTAGCTGAAGTCAAGGAAGTTATATAGGATGAGAGCAGAAGCATTCCCATTGTGAAGTTAGGTGTCAGCGAAGTAAAGTTTTGAAGGTGGAGGGACTGCTAGTGGTGTGGATTAGAGGAGGGAGTGAGTTCTAGTGGTGAGCTAGAGAGGACAGAAGATGTTTGCCAGGTGGATGGACAAGTTTATATAATTCTATTAGATTTTGGGAGTTTGTTATTAGAAGTCTATGACACTGATGCATTTGAAAGGTAGAGGCAAGAGAGGGGCTGAAAATAAATTTGTGTGCTTGGATAAGTTGGATATATATAAGGTAATTAGGCAACTCCTGCCACTTCAGTTGCTGTAGGGAAGTACAATGGTAGGTAGAGTTTCTGTGGCCTGCTGCATATATAGAGATTTTATTAAAACAGGACAAGAGTTTTGTCTTGAGTGAAGATTGCAGATTAGTAAGGGTAGGGGTGCTATAGAGGAGGGATGGGATAAGATATGTAGTAACGAGAATGATCCAGGTAGAGGGAGAAATGTAGCGATTTTGGCGATACAGAATACCAAGCTTCTTATGAGTTTTTTATTTACTTGGAGATGGCTATCAAACTTTAGTTAATCGTCTATAAGGACTCCAAGTAGTTTTGCAGTGGAGACTATTTTGAGAAGTGTGTTGTTTCGACTGGTGATAGAGAATGAGTATTAATCTAGGCTGATAGTTTTATATGGGGTGAATATCTCAAGTTTAGTCTTGGTAGCATTGAGTGCTAGTCAGTTGTCTAGCATCCATTGCTCAGTAGAAGAGAAGACATCCTGGGTTAGTTTTGCTAAAGAGAAAATAGAAGTGGCAGAGCAGATTGTAGTTGAATCATCTGCATATTGGACGAGGTTGGTGTTAGGGATGGGACTGATAGAAGTCATTGATGAAAATGTTAAATAGAAGGGGACCTAGAATTGAGCTCTGGGGCACACCTGTGGGAGTATTTAGGAAGGGTAAGGTGGCTTTTTTCACTTGACTGCTTGTTGCCTATTTGATAGATAACTGGTGAACCAGTCAACAGAAGAGTGGGATATATTTAGTTTGGCGAGTTTAGTCAGGAGAAGACTATGAGAGATGGTGTTGAAGGCCTTGGAGAGGTCTAGGAAGAGGGTGGATACAATATTTCCTGAGTCTCGGGCCTTATTGACAGTTTCTAGGAAGGAGAGGAGAGCAGTGGTGGTACTATGGTCAGGTCGAAATCCATGCTGGGAGGGAGTGAGAAGTTGGTTATCTATAAGATAGGGTAAGAGTTGTAAATGGATGCATTGTTCGAGGAGTTTGGAGATAGGGGATAGCATGGTAATAGTCCGAAAGTTAGGGATGTCATTATTACTACCTCCTTTATGGAGTGGAATAATAAAGGCCTTTTTCCAGAGCTGTGGAACATGGCATTCTGTAATTGACCGATTTATTAGGATGCAGATAGCACTCACCTCTACATTAAGGACTCCTTAGATGGTGGACAATAAATGGTCCTAGGACAACATGAGGAAAGAGAATTCAGCAATCATGGAGGGAATCAGCATCTTAAGAAATACACTCAGATATTAAACTGTTAAAGAAATGCTCTGAACATCCATTCACAAGCCAATCTCAAGTAAAACAAACAGTGTTTTTTCTGTTGCAGGTGTAATCTAACTGAAGTGCACCTGGGCAGCACACTC
>NC_056726.1:1650992092-1651022092 GCF_019279795.1 Protopterus annectens
TACACCTACACCGAATACCTGCATGTAACATATCCAGAACTGTTAAACAGGAGTCCAACTTCACCTTAAACTGACCTTTATCAACAATCATACCTGACATGCAAACCTGACCTAAGCATGGATAATACCGACATGTTAATGTAAACTAACCATGAAGAATGGGGGAAGTAGCTATGTTACATCTGTTACTCTATGAATGTGAACACCTCAGTAGTAATTGGAATTAGTAACTGGGGCCACTGTGGATCTCTACTCCCCAGGCCACCGCTGACAATGGATAAGCATACTGTCGGATTGTCCCAGTTGACAAATGTGAACTAAATACACGAAGTTGCGCATGTGTATGCGAGAGCAAGGGGGTGTAAGCCTGTTTGGTTGCCAGTATGCAGTTACCACACTGGTGAAGCAATGTAGAAGCTAACTCAGTGCAAGACGCCACAACCAGAGGTCATTAATGCTGAGCTTCGCGCAAACCCAGCACATACCCACCAACAATTGCTCTACAGTGCCTTAGTCACTCTGTAGCCAACAGCTGTTGTCGTGGCCATTAACAAAATAATCTGCAGTGCCAGGTTGCAAACCCCTGACCCTGCACACTATAGTTGACGTGAGTTCCACTAAGCCATGGCGGATACACATTCAGCTGTTGTGATCACAAACACATCATCCTGCACAGTCATCCAACAGTATAGGAAATGTATATAAGTGTGTAGATTAATACCAGCAAACATGTGTCCATTGCTCAACCACAGTATTATGAGCAGTCTATGTGCATAATGGAACAGTGCCTGTCCAATAATACTGTGAGAACAGTAGTCCTGCATAATACCAAAAGGAATAATGATATATGGTGCACATCATGGGGGCGTGTGAGCGTGCTTCATGCACAGTATGTCACACCTGGGGCGTTGGTTCCATGGAACCGGGAGATGAGGCTGGCCAGGTGTGTGAGCAAACTGCTGCTTCTCAAAACACTGGCAGGATGCTACCAGTGGGAGAAACAGTGTAGACCAACTAGGTCTACTCTTGACACAACAACAGGTCTGTCCCTGGCAGGATGAGCCAACAGTTGTGGGTCACATTGATGTCTCCACCAGTATTGGAGGAGGATCAAGGGAAGGCTGGTATGTACGTGGACTAAACGGATGAAGAGCCTGCAAATGCTTGGGTCGAGACAGTATACTGGAGAAGTACCGAGACATGCAGAGATGGAAATGTGTGAAGGTGTGGTATGGAAGGGCTAGCAACTGGGGAATGGATGGATGCTGTGTACTTGGAGCTTGGGAGCCAGGGGAAGGGAACATGTGTATGACATTATGGTAGATATATGCAAATGAAGCAGAACAGCAATAGTGTAGTGGGCAGAGCATCCGCCTAGGTTTGAATCCCACTGCAGCACATTCTATTTTCCATGTGAAATCCGTATATTAACATCATTGTGCTGTATAACCTACTAAATAACATTTATATTTCAACAGGAGTACTGCATTAAATGCACATGTGAAGTGTCATAATGACTAAGGCTCTAGTAAGCAGGTGTAAGTGCAAAAAAGCAGTAGTAAGCATAGATAAGCAGTTGTAAGTGTGTGTACATGTGTTTGGGTGGGGGTAAGCATTGCCTACATAGATTAAGCAAAGTAGAAGCTAGCTGAGTGTAAGGAAATGCAACCGGAGGTTAGCATTGCTTAGCTCTACACAAACCCACGCACACCTGCGCACACCCGCATACAACCGTTCAAATGTCCCTTACTCACTCTGTATCCAATAGCCGGTGTTCTACCCAGCAACAAAATATACAGTCTCTGCAAGGCCCAAACCCAGGACCTTGCATATCATACACTACGTGATTTACCAGTAAACCATGGCAGATGTACATAACCCTCTAATTTCACATACATATCATCCAGCACAATCCGTCAACAGCACCGGAAGTGTAGTAATATCACACCACACAACCACTTAATAAAAGAATTCTGGACATAGTGCCCCATAATGTGGTTACAAATAGGGATATCTGTCAAATATTGCTCTAATACACTTAAAACATTGCTAGTTACACAGTTATATGTCGTAGAACACATATATTGAAGGAGATGATAAGTCTGAAACACGAACGTGTTGGCATGAATGACTGACCTCAGTCCTAAGGTCATCCATGTCAATTGCCAAGAGAATGAGCTACAGGCCAGACATATAAGCCGAACATGCATGGACATATGGACAGATATATATCTGTACATGGAGACATACAGACAGCTATAGGTATATATATGTGTATGTATGACTCACAAATAACCATATAACAGCAGTTGTACATAGATAGATAAATATGTTCAGTGTATGTATATATATATATATATATATATATATATATATATATATATATATATATATTAAAAAGGAAGGTAGCAGGACACACATAAGATAGATGCTCCGTTGTATAGAATAATAATCACAATAAAAACGCCAACACAATTCAACGAAGCAACCACAATATCCCAGATAAAATAAAAACATATACTTTATTCGATAAAAGTGCACACGGTAAGCGCTTTCACTAATTCAGCTTCATCAGACCATTTACCAGCACCATAAAACAGAGATCTTTTTAAACAATTCAAAATCTCATGGTCCAATCAAAATCCAAACAATTGTTAACTGGCAAAATAAATCAATAAACTAGGATGCTCCCTTAAAGAAATAACACTCGAGGAACATAAAAAGCTCTTATAGCTGTTACCCTAAAAGGCATTTCTATGGATATCTAGATAAATACAAAATAAAATGGTACTACCCTAAATATGCAAAATCTAAAAACAATAACAATAGTAAGGAATATGAGGGTATAAAAATATGCATACATTAGACAATACATGTACATCTACATATATACTAATGACTATATATATATGTATATATATGTATATAAGCATAAAAACTCACATAAACACCTCACTTCCATATTCTTCGTTTTTTTAAGAGAGGTTTGATAGAAGGTGTAATAACCTCAATGACCCTAAATAAAAAATAATGGTTGTCATCAAACCTACTGACGAATGTGGTCTATTTGGCAGAGTGCCAGTTATGCCATTGTTTCTATGTTGGGAAGACAAATAGACCCTTTAAGGATAGGATTCGAGAACATCTCTATAGCATCAGGAGACGTTCTGATAATAATGCACTTGCGAAACACGTCAGTAGGTTTGATGACAACCATTATTTTTTATTTAGGGCCATTGAGGTTATTACACCCAGTACTCGAAAAGGTGACATTAGGAAAAATACTGAGTTTAGAGAGAACAAATGGATCATAGCTCTTAGGGCAGATAGGGGCAGTGGTTTAAATGAGAAGGCTACTATCAAACCTCTCTTTAAAAAACGAAGAATACGGAAGTGAGGTGTTTATATATATATATATATATATATATATATATATATATATATATATATATATATATATATATATATATATACATACATACACACACATGCACATATATATATACATATATATATATATATATATATATGTATATATATATATATATATATATGTACATATACACATATACATATATATATATATATATATATATATATATATATATATATATATACAGATATATACATATACATATCAAGAGCTATATCAATGTCCAGTTCTGTCTCTCTATATATGGGGGTTTCACATATATAATTATGCAAATATATATATATATATGATTTCCACATGGGAACAGAATCCTGGCCCATTCCGTACAACATAACAGACCATGAGCACAGTTAATGGGAGTGGGGGAACAAATGAGGGACACCTGGTAATTACTGCTATGTAACCCCCCCATCCCTAACAGATATGCTGTGCAATCCAATATCCAGAACATGCAGTACTTGACGTCAGGACCCACCACAACACAGCTACAATGCTCCAACAGTCATCCAAGTCACCTGTATATGGCAGGGCAATTTCTGTAACATATCATGCAGAAAAGTCATTCTAACGCAGGGAATGTACAATGTTGTAGGGGTACACATTACAACGGTACAGATATTCACACACATCTATACATTGACAATCATGTTTAGGTATATATATATATATATATATATATATATATATATATATATATATATATGGGTCTACCTGATAACTCCGACACGCCAAAACACCAACAACGAAACAACCGACACGACAAAACCGAAAGAAACCGAAAGTTCAAAAACACGAAACTTCACATGCCCGAAAAACCAAAATCCCGACAATTAACAAAACAAATACCTTTCCCGAAAAACACACACGCAACACAAGCACATCAAAAACCTTACAAACCTACACTAAACCTTACATACACAACTATCTATGCACTAACCTTAACCCACACCCTAACCATAAGGTACGTCACTATCGCACACTTACCTTACCTGCACCCTAACCCTAACTCACTTAATCTGCCCCTAACCCTTAAGTCTGTCACTATTGCACACTTACCCGCACCCTAACTCACTTAATCTGCCCCTAACCCTGAAGTCCGTCACTATCACACACTTACCTTACCCAAACCCTGACCCTAATCTCTGTCCCTATCGCACACTTACCTTAACATGTTGGTGTTCTCAGCGTCAGGATTCTCATCTGTTGGTCTTCTCCGTTGTCCATCTTCCAGTGTCCGTGTTCTCATCATCGGCGTTTAGAACTTTTGGCATTTTCAGGTAGATCCATATATATATATATATATATATATATATATATATATATATATATATATATATATATATATATATGTATCTATATCTATAGGATATATGAGGTATATGGGTACATACACATATAAACAGACAAAGGGTATTAGTAGCCATACATATGTAGAAGTAATATGGACGTACTGGGTGCAATGTATATCCCTCATCCACAAGCCCTGTAACTGGTACCTGTGACATGTGTATTGCGGCAACCAGCCCCACAAAGGGAATACTTACATTAAACATATACCCACTCACAATTCAAAGGACATGACACAACACACAGGTATGTATACACAGACCTTTATTTGTGTACCATACAATAATGTATGCCATTACTGACAGCACACAGAATTTGAAATATTTAACCAGAGACTGATGCAAATCCCACACAAAACAGTAGATGCAGACAGTGCGGATATATAACATACTATGGTGTCCAGGCCAAGCCCTTCAATTCGTACAACAGTAGACAATGGATTTGCCTTCAAGATAAGTAACAATCAACAATATCAGATGTAGTTCAGCAGCCTCCAATTACACCCTGTAGTCAAGCCCTAGGGGGACATTCATTACTTGTGGTAATGTCAAAGTATCTGTCACATGTATGGACCCTGACCAACAAATGCTGTGGGAGTCCACGTTATAACTGGGATAATAGCAGGAATGCCAGCAGTAATTAATGACAGGCCATTACTTAACAAAAAGCCTGTCATATATATGGAGGACAAAGGCAGGAACATAGGGCCATACTCACAATATTGCTGTTACACACCCTGGAACTTGCTGGTGTTACAGGATGTGTTGCAACATACCCTTATGCAGGAATAAGACATCAGAAACACAAATGGATGAAGCCATGTACTGATAGCATGTAACACACACTGCCAGTGTAATATCTGACACAGGACCTGTGTGGTTGACAGACAACACATGATGGGCACACCTCTGTCCAGAAAGAGGATAGGCCCACAGTAGTGAGCTATGCAGACAGACTGCATTCCAAAGGTAAACTAGTATGTTCACACACACACACACACACACACACACACACACACACACACACACACACACACACACACACACACACACACACACCCTGTAACACCAGTACTATACAAAGCATAACATCACTCTACTCACAGTCTGTCTGTATGTCCTGATCCTCCTACATATATGTGGCTGCCCTGAGTGTGCAGGTTCTCCTGTAAGAGGTATTGCTACCTGCTGTCTGTAACATTGATGCCCACACAGAAGAAGGATGTCCATCACACAGGGAATGTACAGGGAATATGCCCACATGATGTAGGGACTCATAGTGGGTGGTTGCCATGACAATGGCAATTGGAAGTACTACACATGTGTACTCATATTATATATATTATATATATATCTATATATATATATATATATATATATACATATATATATATATATATATATATATATATATTATATATATATCTATATATGGCTATCTGGATAAGTACATGTCCATATATTTCCACCATATGTCCTGGACATGGAGTGTAGCCCTTCCCCAGCCCCTATAGTCCCAAAGTCATAGTGCAAGAGGATGTCATGTATGTATAGCAGGTATATTACTAGACTATTGCTACTGTCATTGGGATTATCTTCACAGATATGGTGTGTGTGAAAGGTACTCATAACATGTGTGCCATTGGCTACTGACAGACATCCTAAGAATATCACTGTACAGTACCTGCATATGTAGCAGGCTTAACAGCCATGTCACAGCACAGGGTAGGATACACCTGTGTGAAAGTGCCTAACCAAAACCAATGTGAATGCAGCCACAGCCACATATGGTACGCTACCATAATACTACAGTTTATGGACTATCTGTTCTACACCATCCTCATATGTGCCACTCACAGAATGACCCTACATATACTGGACTGCTACAGAGTTTGGTCTGATGGCTGTCTGTGTTTTGGGACATGTGTGTGTATGGCCCTACAAACATATACAGCTAAATGGTATCATACAGTGGGGCAGCATGTAACATCAGATAGAAGGGGAGCTAGAACAATGACATCTACCACAGTCTCTGCACAGGCCAAAGAACATATTAACAATACACACACTGCCGACATTCACCATCACTACACAGACCACAGTACTGTACAAACATCCACAGAATGTCCAGGTTGTGTCATGAAATGTAACACCTACTGTACATCACATGTGTAGCAATCTGATATATCACTGGCTTGTTATCAGATATGATGACACTATTTATGGTGTACAGCACATATGCACCACTTCATGCACGACATATGTACAAAGGTTGACAGAGGTGTGGCTGACAGCACATACACAGGGCCAGTATAGACATGTTGCTGTGATACCCTTATAAATCTACCATTGTAACGGGGTTTGTTGCAACATATGTCCAATGAGGGATATGTAGTCAGTAACTGTCACGGCCTTCACCATCTACAGACTGCAATCCTCACACTACCTTCTGCATTCCACAGATAGATACATTGTGGCTAACACATGAAACCAAAGGCACAACACTGCCCAGTCTGCAGATGACCCTGCAGATGGGGATTCCTCATATACATGGAACTGACATGGCAGGTATTGTGACATGTATGACAGGCATATCCAGACAAACACTGTTAAACCAACACAGTCTGTAGTCAGGTCAGGCACATCCCCCTCCTGTTTGTTGCCCTCTTTTCACAGTGTATGTTGTTAGAAGTAAATCCCCAATCCATCTGAGATGCTGTTTGCCAAACAACAGATCTAGTTCCTGCTCACAGTGACAGAAAAGGGCCAACACTACCGTGATGTTCCCAGGTACTGGAGTGCATTTCCATGCAATTGTCTATGAGAATGTTACCACAGCTGTTCCACATGCAATCAGCTAGGGGAGGGCTGCAATTTGTGCAGATACCATCAGCTGATCATGAGCATCACTTAAAATACACATGCTGCTGCCTAAGCAAAGCAGGTGTGGGTCTCCACATCCACCATAGAGGGAGTGGGGGAGGCAGACAGAGGTGAATACATGTCAGGGAGGGGTGAAGCATTTTTGTGTTACACACCTACCAGCACAGGGTATAAAACCCCCAACAGCTATGTAGTGCTATCAAAGTTCGATGCAGTTATTGGATGCACCACATGGGTTACCTGCTGGGGAGCACTCAGAACATATATGTGATAGTGAGTGACATCTGCAACAGGGATATGGTAGATATACAGTAGGTGATATACACATGCCTGTCTGCATGAACAGGTGGCAGTGTCAACACAGGCACACTCACACAGGGACGCACACATATTAACACACTTGGCAGGGCCAGGAGTGCAGCAGAACACTAGTGGGATTTCCACAATACATCAATGTGCATATAACACATGCACCACAAGGTCATACGGAGGTCATATGGGCAGTGAATCTGAGGGGGTGTCAGACATCAGACAGCATGCTTCACTGTGCCCTGGGGGTTGTAATGAGTGTGGATGTGAACATACACACCATACAACACACACATGAACACACAGGGTGCCAGTTCTGAAATACATGGGTGCATATCTGCACGGGTGTGTGCTGGTCAACAGTGCCAGCAGGCTATACAAGGGTAGGCGATGGGTATACCTTGGTATCAGGCCACATGACAATGGTCTGCATTGTGGCTCAGGTCTGTAGTTTCTGCATTTGCCCACACAGGTGGGTATTGCATCCCTCATCCAGTCACCTGGGTGACTATTGTGTGTGGCCAATGCTGTGCATCACTTGCCATGTATGTGTTCCCTAGTCCGTGACTTGGATGGTGTCCAGGATGTGCACACCTCCCACATGCATGAGCAGTGACATCTGGAACTGTACCTGGGGTGTCTGGCCCATGCTGTGAACACAGATTATCATCTGATGTGCCAGTCTTGCCCACCTGTGGCAGTGACTGCTAATGGTCAGCAGGTTTACCTTGCACCTACATTGATAGCATGCTAACAGCATTCCCTGATGTCAGTGTCTGCATTCCCTGATGTCAGTGTCATCTGCCCATACAGAGCATGTTGTCAGGCATGGTATGTCCATTGTGAGTCACATGTGAAGGCACAGTGGGGTTGCTAACTGTGATTGGCTGGCCTTGATGTCACATGTATGGGTATGGCTTTGCACCCCAGCCTCTCAACTAATTTACATCTGTTATCCCTGTATGGTTGCCATTGTGATACATAGTAGGGCCACCATAAATGAAATAAGCAAAACCCCTTTAAATTACCCACAGGTGTCACACACTCATAGCCACCTCTACAAAGGATATGAGTTACAAACACACACACACACATACACATACCTGTCATGTCTGGGAGTAGAACCCCTACCTAACTAGTTTACTACACTACAGCACTACGCAGTTATAATATGCACCACGGACATTAGTGAAGTACATCTTCCCCAAAAGTGCATTTCACAATAAATGACATCAGCAGGATTATCAAAGTAGGGCATTTGTAATGTACTGCGAGTGAGTAGCCTATAATGCATTGCTCCATACAGACACTGAAACACACACAAAGCATCCGGAACTGCCATGGATGGAGATGGAACCCTACCACCATCCTAAATCATACTACATCAGTAGTACACAATTACAGGATGCGCTACGGGGATTACTGGGCTATCACCTTCCCAGAGGTGTATTTCTTGGTGAGTGACATCAGCAGTCTTACGAAAGTTGAGTATATAACTTGGACGGAGTGTGAGTACCCTAAAAAGCATTGCTCTCTGTTCAGTCAGACACACACAATTGTCAGGTATGGGGTTCGAACACCTACCTAACTACTTTATCACACTATAGCAGTATGTAGTTACAGAATGTGCTACGGAGATTACTAGGCTATCACCTTCCCAGAGGTGTATTTCTAGGTGAGTGACATCAGCAGCCTTGCCAAAGTTGAGTATATGACTTGGATGGAGTGTGAGTAGCCTAAAAAAATTGCTCTCTATTCAGTCAGACACAAACACACAGATGCCAGGTCTGGGGTTTGAACACCTATCTACCTACTTTATTACACTACAGGAGTACACAGTTACAAGATGCGCAATAGAGATTACTGGGCTTTCCCCTTCCCAGAGGTGTATTTCTAGGTGACTGACATCAGCAGCCTTGCCGAAGTTGAGTATATGCCTTGGACGGAGTGTGAGTAGCCTAAAAAGCATTGCTCTCTACTTAGTCAGACACACACACAAACAGATTCATACACAAACACACACAGTTGCCAGGTCTGGGGTTCGAACATCTACCTAACTACTTTATCACACTACAGCAGTATGCAGTTACAGAACACACTATGGAGATTACTGGGCTATTACTTTCCCAGAGGTGTATTTCTAGGTGAGTGACATCAGCAGCCTTGCCGCAGTTGAGTATATATATATATATATATATATATATATATATATATATATATATTGTACGGAGTGTGAGTAGCCTAAAAAGCATTTCTCTCTACACAGTCAGAGACAGACAGGCACGTACACAAACACACACTCACACAATTGCCTGGTTTGGGGTTAGTACTACTACATAACTAGTCTATCACTACAGCAGTACGCAGTTATGGGATGTGCCATGCATATTACTGAGCTATAGCTCTCCCAAAGGTGTAATTCACATTGGATGACCTCAGCAGGCTTGTCATACTACTGCTATGGGGAGAGCAGTATGTGCATGGGCCATACTGCATTCATGTAGGGGTTGACATGCCACATGCGGGCACACATGGGGTCATATGTCACAGGTACGTGTATACAGCCACTAGATAGCTACTTCTATGTACAATCTTGTTGCACAGCTGTCACGTGCACCACATAGCCTGTCATGCTGACAGGTACTGGTGGCTAGTATCTGCAGTGGGTTACATCTGCACCTCATGCGTTTGGGGCCCTTTGGCTGTGTGCCGGTTGGGACAGGCCAGGATGGCTCCTTGTCAAGGTCACCCTCTTCCACAAATCTATGCCCATGTACCTTTGGCTTATTATAGTGTGTTGTCCTTACATATTTGTCAGTATTCCCATCTACTGTGTGTGCAAGGCAGGAGTGGTGCATACTGACATGTTTCTGCAATGAGAACTGTGACTGCCAGATATGTCTGGTCACTGGTGTTTGCTGACATGGCCTTCATGTGTTTAAGTGTGTGAGCATGCCCAGTATGACCTCAAAGTATGTTTTTGACTAACAACGCCTTCATTCCTCTAACTGTGTGAGCATGCCCAGTATGGCCATCTGTGTTGCATGTGTGGATCAGGTCCAGGTAGTTTGTATTGCGGAGCTGACCTTTGTGTTGTACACCGACAGGTAGCATGCTGTATCTGCAGGGTATCCATCTGTCATTTGGCATTGACTGTTGCTACATTTCTGCATAGCGGGCAGGACACCTGACTGTTTCTACTATTCTACACAGGAGTGGGAGGGCACACCTGACTGTTACTATAAGTGTACGTTGAATGGGAGGGGGCACACCTGACACTTGTACATATTTGCTAGGACTGTACTGGTATGTCAAATACTCCATTTCAGTCTGTAGTCTTACCTATCCTGCTGGCTAGAGGCTTACCAGTGTATTACAGATCCTAGCTTTGCTTACCTACATATTAGTGTCTGACTTCCTAGCCTTCACAACTTACATCCGACTGCCTGGCCTGCTGTAATCTGTCTGTGTAGGCCTGGGGGAGGGGGTTACCCATAGGGCACATTCAGAGGCCATAGTACAGCATTTGTTTGTGTTTGTCTTCACCTGTCCTGCTGGCTGAGACTGTTGTTTGGTATGTGAACCTTTCTGACTGGCATGTGTGGCTCTTATGGACACACATGTCGCTCAGGCCATTCCTGCAGTGGGTTTTGTCACCCTGTATAGTACTGGCTACTATGGTGACTCCAGTATGTGTTACAGATGTCATGATGCCACTATGGGTGTCTACTGTCTGCTGCCTTGACATTCAGCCACCCAATTCCCTCCCTTGCATGGTCACATCCATACCATAGCTACAGGTAAAAATACATTCAACTCTATTTGGCAATTGGTAGGTTGATTGACTTACCTTGAGGGTGTGCCAGACTTGATGATGGTGCTGGAAGGCTGTCTATGTTGGATGCACAAGGACACTCCCTATACATGGTTGGGCACAGGTAGTGTCATGTTTGGCATCCCTTTTACTGTCTGTGTGAGTCAGAGAGAGGTGTCATTCCCTGGGTCCCTATTGTGTCAGTGCATATGCTATGTGTTGCCTCTTTGCCAAGGCCAGGGGATACTGGGCACACCCCCTTCTGCCTACTGGGGCAGACCCAGGTTGTTCCTCCTCTGAGTCACTCTGTGTCTGTACAGGCCTTGACACTGGTGGGGGGGTGGCTGTGTGGCCCTGCCCTATGCTGTTCCTGCTGCAGCTGTTTTGGCAGGATCATATTGTGCAGCATAGCACATACCTTACCAGTTTGGGTAAATGTAGCTGGTGAATACTGCAGGGCTCAACTGGATGTGTCCAGACACCTGAACCATGTCCTGAGCATCCCAAACACATGCTCTATTATATGTCTGGCCTGTGCGTCTGCCTCATTATGGCATTGTTGTTCAGGCGTGTGTGCATTTCTGATGGGTGTCATCAGCCACAGCTCCAGTGGGTACCCGGCATCCCCCACTAGGTGACCGCAGGGGATGTCCACATCGGCAAATCTGTGGTACAGCTGCATCACTTGCCATATGTGAGAATCGTCATAGCTTCCAAGGCAGCCAGCACACATATTCATTATAAGGCCCTGGGCATCACATACAACCTGGCAGTTGATGGAGGGGATGCCCCTGCGGTTGATGTAGGCCCTACCCTGCTCACCGGGTGGTGCTTTGGTATGTAAGTGTGTGCAGTCTATTGCACCCACTACCACTGGGTAGTCTGCTATTTGGTGGAAGAGGTACATATTGCTGGTCAACACCTCATGTGTGTTGAGGAAATATACGTGCTCACTGGCATGTGCTGACATGGCATCCAGGAACTGGTGGAATACTCTGAATGCTGATGCCTGTGAGATGCCCATGATATTCCCAGTTGTGCTTTGGGAGGTGCCTGTGGCTAGTATACCTAGGCCTACACATACCTTGGTATCCACTGGGATGGGTTTCCCTCAGCCAGTTTGGTGTGTCAGGTGTGGCCTGCACAGCACAACGATTTGCTGTAGGAGGTCTCTGTCCACCCTATAGTGCTCCACTATCTCCAGCTCATATAGTCCCTGGTAGGTTACCCTGGGTCTGTACACTCTTCTCTGTCTCCTCACTGTGGATTGTTCGGCAGCATTCACATCCTCACCACCCTCAGGCTCTTGCACATGGTGTTCTATGTTGCCTGCTGCAGCCCTTCTCATTTTGTAGGTTTGTTTGTTAAAATGTCCCTGCTTGTATACACCGATGGTGTAGAGTGTGGAAAAACCAGGGTGAAAGGTGTTTACTTAGTTTATAGTAGTGTTCTGGGCTGGACTGGTCTGCTGCCTGTGTAATTAGCTGATTCTGATACATTTCACCTGGCAGCTCAGCTAGTTCTCCTTGATTACCTTTCTGCTGCTGTTTTCCCTTCCCATTGCCTCCCTGTTTAAGCCTGTGTGTGTGCCGTGCAAACATAGTGCTCAAATGTGCACAGAGCTGCTATTTCCTGGTTTAACTTCCCTTTTCTTCAGGTGAAACCCGGTGCACAGTGTGCACACCTGCTTACACTTTGTAAGGAGTGCTAGGCAGTTTGGACACACCTCTAGCTTAGCTGTGCTAAGCTAGGAGCAGTCCCGAGTCACAGGGCTCCAATCCACTTACAGTATGCCTGACAGCCCCTCCATGATGTCATCTATAGCCTAGTCTTGCACCCAGCTATTTATACTCTTACACTCTTGGGACCTGCCTCACACCCTGGGGAAATCTGGGATTCACTATCCTTCCGCTCATTTGCATAGGATTGCCTGCTAATGCATACTTACATGTCCCACACTGAGCCTCCCTCCTTAGCAACCATTACTCACTGGCCAGGTTGTCTTATGCGTGCCATTGACTTGCATGGCAGAATACTGCTTTTAGTTAGAATGCTCATTATAAGTTTATTTTTTTATATTCCCTCCGATCCCGTTTGTGCGCTGCCGCCGTCTGCTTAAACAGCCGAGATTGGCAAAAAAATAAATAAAAGTTGATTTTTTTAGTTTTGAAATGGTTTGCAATGCCAATGGCCTTATACGTGGCCATTGGCATGCTTCCTCAATGATATGCGGCCTTTATTTGGAGCTGTCATAGCTCCATTGTGTAGTTTGCAGAAATGAACTCGGTTACTAACCGAGTACATTTCTACAGACTGCACTCATCCTGCACTGACAGCTGACAGCTTCCTGGATCACAAATTACCTCATTTGCATGGTTTTCACCTGCAAAGGAGGGTAATTTGTATACAGGAGCTCGGCCCATGCAGGATTAGCCTAAGAGCTCACGTGCACATCCTGGGAGCTCGTTCCTGGATCGCACATCAGCCATATTGCCGAAAATAGCTCTTAGACTAATCCTGCACATTATAAAAGGCTTCGTAAATCCAGGGGATAGAGAATGTTAGGGGCTGCTGCTGCTTTTCTGCATGTGTATGTGGAACAGGTCCAAGGCTATGCTGATGCTACTAATAGATCTCAATCAAAAAGAAGGGTGTTTTGACCCCATTTTTAACTTTTCATGGCCTGCATAAGATGGAAATAGTAGAGCACTACAGGGTAGATAGAAACACATTATAGGAACTCTGCAACCTCTGTCATCCTCATATGAGAGCAAGGGCAAACCAAGGGAAACCAGTAACAGTGGAGAATAAGGTACATGTCGCACTTAGAATATTAGCTACAGAGATCTTCCAGAAACCAACATGAGACATTCTGGGGTGTGTCACATGCATCAGTATCCAGGATCCTACATCAGTTCCTGAATACTATGTTACAGCATGCAAGTCAATACATACTTTTTGCCCACATCTCTTGAGAATAGAGCTACAACTATGCAGGATTTCTACTCTGTAGCATACTTCACTGAAGTCCTGGGTGCCATACACTGTACCCACATTGAGATCAAAGCACCATCTGGGGAACAAGGAAGGGTGTACATAAACAGAAAGGGCTTCCACTCCATTAACTGCCAGGTCATGTGTAACACAAAGGGAATCATCCTGAATGTTTTTGTTGGCAACACCGGCAGTTACCACGACTGCCACAAGGTCATTTATTGGGTGATGCAGGGTATGCACTTGAACCATAGCCGATTATGCCCATCAGAAATGAATATACCCACCAAAGAACACTAGAGTGAAGCACTCACCTAAATAAGAAAAGTCAAAGTCATAGAGCATGTGTTTGGGCTGTTGAAGACACAGTTCCAGTTCCTAGATGCATCAGGCGTACCTGCAGTATAATCCCTATACTTGTACTTAAATTTTTACTGTCTGTGCTATCCTTCACAATATTATTCTTAGAAAACAGCTTCAACAAAAACACCAAAGATAAGAGGCACACATCCCACAGCCACATGGAGGTGAGGATTCAGAGGGGGAATCACCAGCCGCTGTGGGTGTAGGTAGATTTAGTTGTGCACAACATGCCCTTGACCTGGCCAAGAGGCAAGGGATAGCACACATGCTGACCACATCAGGGCTACAATTTTCATCCTGTGCACATACATACAGTAAAATTGATGCCAGGCAATGCTCACAACTATGGGCAGTAAAGGTGAAACATGTGTCTGAGTGTCTGCAAGAACACAGCCAAGCTCTGGGCTAGCTCTACATCCTAGCATGTCAGACAGCTGTGAACCATGCATGGTAGAGTTAACAGTTCATTGTGAACCATGCATGGTAGAGTTAACAGTTCATTGTTGTTGCCCCCCGATTGTGAGAATTGCCTCTGTCAGGAGTTGCACTAGCATGTCCATGTCTATGATCAGATGTACTAGTGTCACCCGAATGTGACTGATGTCTGCTAAATTAGCTCTCCTCATGAGTATGCCCAGGAACATGACCCCATGATCTACCATGTCTGGTTGTGGACGACTCAGCCACTGACTGAGCAATGTAAGTATTCTCACCATGGAAGCATGATCGGGTACGGCCATAATGGTTAACAGCAGATGATGATGCTGACCTACATCCACATGGATGCTGTACTCCTACCACCACATGTTCCATCACAGACACTGCTCATTCCATTGGGTCATTCATTCGATCCATTGAATCAGCCACACGGTGGAGGCTGTGATGAATGTCAGCCTGTGCCATATCTACAACCCTAGGCATGTCCTCAGAGGCCCTAGTGGAACATGTCTCCATAATGGTCCAAAAAATATGTTCAGTGGCATGTAATGACACACCAGGATCAGGTGGAGGTTTGACAGCAGGCCTTTTCCAAGCACCCCTAACAAGCCTCCTGCATGGCATCTCCCCCACACATTGGCTATGGCCAGAGTCAATCTGCACTAAAGATGCAGTGACCACACACTACACTGATCATGTGTCTCACCCTACACCTGTCCAGTATCTGAGGGCTCAGTGGAATAGATATGCATAGGCATACTGAGTGGGTCTGATGGAAATCCAGGGGATGACTGAATGTCAACCTCAGTGTCACATTCAACCTCTGTACCCCTGAGTGTGCCTCTTCTTGGCTACCATCATCATTAGAGGCTATCCATACTCAGACATCAGGTGGTAAGCGTCCCAGATGTCCACTGCTAGGATCATCTGTGATAATAAGCAACAAACACAGGAACAAAATTAATACTACACTAAATATTAAAACAATTTATATGATTAAAAAATAAAGCACTGGTCCCACTACTGCAGGTGGTACAGCAATACAGAAACTCATTACATCCATCTCACGCATATAGATAAATGCATATATCTGAAGAATGGTCATCAATAATCAAAAAAATATATTTTTGTTTTCCATGTGCAGATGACTCCATACTTTGTTGGTAGGATGGTCCTGGAAGAAATGAAGCAAGGGAAGGACACCAATTAAACATCACAATGGGAATAACACATGGGGACAGTGACTGAACCATTAGGTTTAGTATGTTTTTGATTTTTTTTTTTTTTTTTTTAGAAATAAGAAAACAGTTTGTAAAATGATCCCCTAGTTTCATTAAACTCTGTGCAGGGATAGTGATATTCCTGCACAAAGCGGCTCGTGCCCATGTAGAACAGCAGCGCGCATTGCATATTAATGAGTTTCAATTATTTGAAGTTGCAAAAAAAAATATATCTTTGCTGCAAGTACCCTACCCTAACACATTTTAGTGTATTGTAATGAGTGTAGAAAATAAATGAATCATCCTCAATAGCCTCTAACACATTTTAGTGTATTGTAATGAGTGTAGAAAATAAATGAATCATCCTCAATAGCCTGTATCCTGAGGTTAAAAAACCTTTGTCTAGACATCAGGTAATTTGAACATATGAAACACAGCCCACCTCAGGTTAATAGAGTTTATTATTTACCCTAAAACAGCCACAAGGAAAAATTAACCTATTAGATTACCCACCACAGCACAACAGTGGTCATTGACAATTGTTTTAGTAAATTGTTTGTTTGTAACACACCACCAAATGGGATCAAAGTAGGTGTGTTCAGGTTCTTAACATAAGTATGTATAAATTGCTCAAGTTACTGTGTAAGCTAAATAGATACATACACCCAAAACAATTAAAATGAAATAGTATAGAATAGTAGAGTAATATATATATATTTGTTAACCAGGGTAGTGTAGCAGGTCCCAATGTGAGGTGTCAGTGTAGTACAGATGTGAACCCCCCCCCCCCATATAAACACAAGTGTCCTATACAGTATAGTCATAAAAGAATATAATGTAATGAAAGCACACAGGGGGATGTTTATCATAAGATGTCATTAAGAAAAAAATCAACCCCACATACCTGACAGTCCATAACATGAAAGCTGAACAATGCTAAATTGTGCTCAGTTATGCTTAGCCTGAGTAAGCATTGCTCATATTTGTGTCCATCCAATCACAGCAAAGTGCAGGAAATCAGCCCTATATGTCCAATAAGAATAGTTTTAACTGAACTTGGCTGACACGTCCACCCACAGCCCATGTGTAATGAGTAACTGTGTCATACACGTCTATTATTTTATCAATAGGTACAGTAAAAAAAAAATCTCCCCATGAAGTATTAGTCAAATCTATATATTTTACTATACAAGCAAATGTAGAACTTGCCATATGTAAGCTTACCTGGAAGCTGCTTCTGTGAAACACGTCCTCTCTCAAGCAGAAAGGAGCTATGGTGCCTGAACACATGCAATATCACATCATTTTCCTGAGTCACAGAAAGGGGGTTTATTTGGATTTGTACACTTGGGTGCCATACTCTTATGTGGCATAAATCATGGAAGGATGTAGCACATAAATGTCACCTAACTAAAGTCTTGCTTACATACACATTTGACAACATTAAGCACTGGAAACACACATTTCAGTTATTAAAACTGAAGGTTATGTGGTTGTCCCACATCACCCACTCACACAAACCAATGTTTTTAAAAAACAAGGAATAATACTTTAGTAACATATTATGTTTCCCACTGAAATATCAGGATGCCTGCACATTTTCAAGAAAAAATCACTTGAAACACACTTTTGTTCTAGCAACACAGAAATGGTAGGTGGTTCCCCACCCCAAAACAACAAATAAATGAAAGTTTGTAAAAACCAGGGAATATCACATAATTACATTGGTATAATTGTTTTCCTCACAATTATCAGAATGTGTACATCCTTATAACAGAAAAGTCAATGTTTGATTGCCAGTCACCTCTCACTGTGGCCAGCACTCCCCTGGAGGTGGCCCTGGGCCATCTCAAAAGTATAACACCTGTGTCAGTGACACATACATTCCATTGCTTTACAATAATATAGATTATTGTAAAATACAATTTTTAGCAATAACACTTGTGATGAAAGTTAATTACATGTCTGTCTAAGAAATGCAAATGCTTGCTAAAAATACCTGTGCTGACAGTGAACTATAAGAAGTGCACAAAGATATATGTTCCATTTTCTACCAGATATGTAAATTGCTTTGCAGCATGTTACAAAATCTAGAATATACTTGAATAATACAAGCATACCTTAGGAAAATTAGAAGCCTTTTCTGCAGATAAATCACCTTCAAAGGAATAGCAATCTTTTGTTTTGTCCATATATACACAAATCTCCTCACCTTTTCAGGCTTCTGAGCACAGTGAAGATGCAAATGAGGTGTGAACTCGTTAGAATTGCTAAGTGCCACACTTTCGACTCTCTGTATCAGATGTAAACATAGTGTAGGCTCTAGAACACTGTTAGTTGCTAATGGATTGCAGCTGTGAATGATTAGTGGGAGAGAGAAGGAAGACACAACAGAAGGTCAGGCTGCTTCCCCAGTTGTTGGTGTGTCACTCAGGATACATTGTAAAGTGTAGAAGTAACTTTAGTAAGCTTTTAAATGGAACTAAACAGCACACATTTTTCATGTATGTTCAATAGTAAAAAAACTCTCCTGCTTGTGCTAATAAATGATTTTCACAGTCATGTACTTTTTATTATAAAGTTAAATAAGAATTATACAAACTGCACTAGAGAATGCATGTCTGACATTACAGCAGAGATAAGGGAAGAATGAACACAATACAAAGAAAAGACTGAGCTGCATTTGTGTAAGGATATTCATAAATGGCTGTGCAATCACTCATTGCACTGAATATTTAACTAACATGTACAACCAACTGAGACTATACATATGTATGTCCTGTTAATACTGTAGAGGAAATAGGAATTGCTTATATGCACATATTTGCTTTCCTTCTGCAAAGATGTGTCTGTGCCAAGGACAGATAACACACATGTTTTGTACCACAGTTCAAATCTACAGCTGTGTAAAATTATGTAAAGTGTTAAAATGTTTTTTTTTAATATTAATATTTGTGCTTATGGCTTAGCCCACACATGGTGAAATGCATCAGCATTTAAAATGTAATCTCACCTTGGATGATATGGACAGTATAATTTACAGCTAAGACTCAACTATGTGTGTAGTACATCTTTTAAAGTGGTTGAGGCACACAGAACATAAGACAGACCATGGTTCATGTCCCACATTATGTTTTAAACAAATGTTATTAAGAATTTTTTACAAACAAATGTATTTTTGCCCTTGCCTGTCTCATCTGCACATTGCTCACTCATGCCCATACATGCTTTATGGCTGCAGATGAAAAAAATACATTTTAACTTGCATGAAAGACACAGCGTTACTACAACAGGTTAGTCAACAAATTCATGTGAATGGATCCCAGTCAGGGACTCAATGGACATACAGGGATGCTATAAATGACAGTGGCAACAGTTTTTGGCTTCCTCTTTCTCAGCCTATACCTGGTGTCATACCTAATGCACCTGCAACTCAACAATTTGACTTTTATACTTTCAAAAGTAATAATTTTGAATTTGAGACCATTTGGAACCATGGAAATACCCCAGTGAACCAAGAATCCATTCGTCAACAGCTGTTCTCTCTTGATAATAAACTATTAGCATTTAAAAAGCTGCAACTTGAGAATAGCTATTTGCTAAAAAATGTAGCTAGCTATGGGTCTATATTAGATTATCAAATAGTTAAAAGTTCGAACACCATATGATTGACACCATATCTTCGAACTTTTAAATATTGAAAATAAAAAAAACTACTTGAAAGGTTAAGCAGGGGGGAGCCCCCCTGCAGCCACATCGTGGGGGGCTGTGCCCCCCTCACTCTTTAAATGTACCAACTCCGAGAACGCACTACAGTGCAGAGAATGGAAAAACTTCCATTTCTGCACTGTACAGAAATCTCCGTTGAAACGTTCGAACATTTACATGTTCGATCATATGGTGTTGATCATATGACATTCAAACATGTAAATGTTTGATAACGTAATATAGACCCGCTAGCTGTTTGGTCTCTAAAGGACTGAGATTGTGGAAGTTACCTAATGGGGTGATGAACGGGTCTGAATACCATAAGGAATTCTTGGAGATCTTCAACAATGCAGGAATTAATATTATGAAGCTCATGGTAAAATACAATGATCTTCAGATAGAATTGCTGTCTAAAAATTAGATATTCTAAATAACTCTATTATCAAAGATCTGTTATTTGACTACTATGAAACTAATTATCTCAAATACATTTAAGAAAGTTGATAACCTCTGCAATGACATTTTACAATGGAAAATAAAAAAAATTCAGCAGAGATCTGAGTGAGTACTATAGTGGTTTAGCTTTCTGAAATCCCCCTCTCAATAAGAGTTTCCAGATGATTGGCAGTGCTAGTACACCAATTACATGTTAGCAGAAAACTGTTACCTCAGTCACTAGAAATGGCTCCTCTTTAGGTCTTGCCCCTTTAGAACAGGAGCAAGTTCAGAGATCATTTCTGGTAACAAAGGAAGGAAACACCAAAGAGTTTTTTTTCGAGGACA
This sequence comes from Protopterus annectens, assembly GCF_019279795.1. Classification (NCBI taxonomy): domain Eukaryota; kingdom Metazoa; phylum Chordata; order Ceratodontiformes; family Protopteridae; genus Protopterus; species Protopterus annectens. The sequence goes on from NC_056726.1 coordinate 1,651,013,384, forward strand.
ATTACAACAGACATGGGGCCATATCAAATAAATTTTGCAACAAAATGAAGGAGAAGAATCATTAACTGTAGCTCTAACTTCCCTTGTGGCTTCTACTGAGACTGCAAGCAACAACACTTTCACAGAACTGGTACATAATACTCTAAATGACTTTACTATTTACAATTATGCTCATAAATTGGTAAACGTTAAGCATGCTGACCTTATATCTAAAGGGCTGGGTTTTATTCCAGCTAAGGGACCCAAGGTGCGGATGTTTTAATTGACTTGAAATTATAGATCTAAAAGTTAAAACTTGCTTTTTGGTTTTCACAAAATAGTTTGTTTAACAGTGTAAATACTCTCAGTAGGAGCAGTTTGTTTAACCATGCAATATATTGAGAACAAGTTCTATAACATGAATTAAAAAGAAAATATGTTATTAAAAGAAATTTGTTCAGACAGAAAGCTTAGAGTCATGAAACCAGATAAGGAGGGAGAGGTGATGCTCATGAGTAGTCTTGAGTACAGTAACAAAATGTTGTCATTATTGTTAGCTGATACCTATGAAGATATATCTAGGAACAGAATTGTTATTGCTTATGTAAAAATTGATGCTGCGATATTTGACATGTTGACATGTTAATGCTGGGCCAACTGTATAAGAGAGATTCTGAATTTAATGACAAACCGGTTATAGCCAGAATATTCAGTATACCCAACATTTATAAAAATCTTTCTGACCCCCCCCCCCCTTTAGACCTATTGTAGATGTAAAAAGGTCTAAAACATGTTATATTTCAAAGTATATTGACTATTTAGTTAAAGATTCAGTAGCTGCCACTTCACAAATATGCAGAGATTCATGGCATTTCCTAGAAAAAAAATGAATTTTTTTCCCAGTTGATGAGAATTGCATTTTTGTTACTATGGATGTTAACAATCTTTTTTCTGGCATTCCTCATGGTGAGGGATTATTATGGTTTGAAGCAATGTTGCAGGATTTGAACATTATGGACTCTGATAGTATTAGTGCTATAGTTACACACATGGAGATAATGCACATGAATAATTTTCAGTTGTTTCATGGCCAATATCATAGGCAGATTACTGGTGAGACAATGGTGCCAGCTTGCACCTCCACTTATGCTAATTTTGTCATAGCCTTTTGGAAGATGAATTACATTTCAAACAGTATTTTCAGTCAATGTTGAGCCATTTACACTCAATTTTTAGATGATATTTTTATTTTGAGGACTGACTGAAAAGAGATTGGTGGAATTGTTTAATTACATTAATAATATCATTCCTTTTTTTAAAATTGGCATGGTCCTGTAACAGTGACAAAATGTGTTTTTGAAATGTTGAATTAACTAAAAACCATGAACAGAAGGCCTTTTCTGCTAACATTTATTGTAAACCTACTTTTTCTAATATTTATCTGCATTTCTTGAGCTGGCACCCTTTGCATCAGAAAAAGACAGTGGTGAAGGTCAGCCTGTGAGAATGGGCAGGATGGTTACAGACATAATAACCTTTAGAGAGGAGTGTGAGAATATCCAGAGCATGGTTATTGGGAGAGAGTATTCTATTTCCTTTGTGGAACCAATAATTCAGGAGGTCATTACAAAAAGACAATCAGGGTTTTACAAACCCATTCTAGGTGGGACAAATGCCCCAATGTTAATACCCACTGACAATACTGTTGATACAGCCAACAGCAGTGGAGGGAACCTGTTGAATCAACAGCACAAGTGCTTTATTACTACTTACGGTTTGGACAGTAAAGGTATTATTAATTGCCTTAAAAAGAGTTGGATAAGTTTTTCCACTCATTATGATATTCTTAATAAAACTGGAAACAGACCATATGTTGCTTATAAAAAGGATACATTTCAAAAAATTACTGGAGCAATATGCTATTTTGTACAGTCAGAAAAAAGACATGATAAAATGTGAGCGGTGCTCACAGTGCCCCAACATTCTAGTGGGAAAGCAAGTTATGGTCAGGGGTAGCACCTATTCTATAAAAAGGCATTTTTTCATGCAATTCTAAACAGTTTGTCTATCTGGCCTATTGTAACACATACACAGCATTTTCTGTGGGCAAAACCTCTAGGAGGCTCAAAGACAGAATTTAAAAACACCTATTTGGCATTAAAAATGCAAGAATACAAACACCTTTTATAGGCATATTGCACAATTTCCTATGGATTTTTTTTCAAGTTTACTAATGTTGATCAGCTAGTTTTTGATCCTAGGGGTTATTTGATCAATGAAAACCTAGATAAAAATGAATTAAAGTGGCAGATGTTACTGGATGCCATACATTTACCATGTTTGAATGATGCCTGTTCCATTGCTGTTGTATTAAAACTTAAGAGAGTAGAAATGTAATCATCCAAAACAATGTGGTTTGCCTCTTTAAAAATTCTAAGCCTTAAAATTACATTGAATTAGTAATATGATATTATTGGTTTTAACCTTTTTGGAAGTGTATTTTTACTTTTAAATATGTAGAATGATGCCTGTATTTTACATTATTTGTTCTGGTGAAGTTCCTAATGTCAGGAACAAAAGTGTTCAACTAATTTTACATTATCTACATTTGAATTAAAAATTTGATTGAACTCAACTGGATTCTCTTTGTTGTTATCTGTTGTCCTATTGGCTTCACTGCACAGAATTCATCTGTGTTTTTGAAGTTTGTGAATATATTGAGAGTTGCTTGCTTTTTGTTCCTAGGTGTATTTACAAGGAATATTTCTTACACTCAGTACTATCCAAAGTGCTGACATCTGTGCCTCTCCACTTAGCCTGTTTGTGTGAAGGAAGGCAAACCAATAGAAATATCACTGTGCTCCCATTTAGGAAGAAAACTGCATTTGCTCATTGCTTAACTCTGCGTAAACGGGGAAGGCAATAGCAACTGTTCTTAACGTCATAGTAGTTATGACACAACATACCAGTACAAACTACAATATGAACAACATAGAATCTGTCAGCTAGTTCTCCCATAGCATTTATGCATAACTACTCCTCAAGTTCAAGTTGTATTCATTAAATGTGAATTTCACATGTGCAAGCATTTTACCATTGTTCACGCCAACCAATTGCTCAGCAGTGCACTATGTAAAGAGGTGTAAGGTATATATTAATATGTTTATTGCCTAGTTATTCTTCATCTCATCAAAGTCCATGTAAAAACTCAACCAAAGAAAGGGGCTTGTTAGTGACTAAACACATATTTACTCATACTCATCTGTGCCCTTCACCTATGCACTTAAAAATGGTCGGTAATAGGTCATATGTCAAGTACACAACAAAAATAAATAGCACAACTGCATTGGTACATTATTTAAAGCTTTATACTGATAACAGACATTAGATTGCCTCATACATGTCTTACTGTGGATATCAATTCCTCACAATATGAACACATGCACATCAACACTTGCATCCATGCTGATGTCAAAATATGCATGTGTATGTGTGTGTGTGTGTGTGTGTGTGTGTGTGTGTGTGTGTGTGTGTGTGTGTGTGTGTGTATGTGTATGTGACTGAAAGACTGAAATGTACACAACATATTGAGAAACAAGTGTATGTATGTCTCATTTCTGCATCATGAATTCCTGACAGCTGAACATATATAGTTTAACAAGTTGTCTTTTAAACTTTATCTGCAAATTAGAACCAAAATGTAAAATCCAAAGTCCACACTTTAAAGGTTCATAGGTTAGTACTAAGCTAACTGCCCTTGCAAGCCATTGTAAGCCTAGCCAATTATCCCTTGTGAGACTCAAACCCTGCACCTTGTGTTTGTAAAGCAAACACCTTAACCATTAGGCCACCCTTTGCACACCACTCTCATAACAGGATATGTTACCTCCATCACAGAATGATGATGTTATCATCTATAAAGACTACTATGACAAGGAAAAATCAGACTTCAGTGATGGTGAAGATATTAGCTAATATGTTCTGCAGATGAGAACAAAATAGTTAGGTGGGGTTGAATTAACACAACAGCTTTATTGTGTGCCTCTATATGTAAGTATTTTTGTGCATAGTCAAAAGAGCAGGAGTCTATATCTTACTGTCATCAATCAAGTGTCATGGAGAACAAAAATTTTTACAGTAGTGCATGCCTACACAACCATTTCATACAGGCATCCCAACATCTTATTCCAAATATACACTGATGATGTAATCTGTAATAAAGTGTTCTGCCACAGTTTACAAATCAGACTTGTGCTGTGGTACTTGCATTAAGTACTATGTTCTGTATATAGGTTGGTAGGGGTTTTAGTCTCACTGCCATCAGTGGGTGTGTGTGCGTGTGTGTGTGTGTTCAATTAGTTCACATTCTGGAGGCCATTTTAGAATAGCATGTGAGACACTCCTATTATCATCTTCTTCTCACCAGACACCGATGATGTTATTTGCTATACAGTGTTGCCTGACTCTATGAAAGTCAGACATGCTGTTGTGCTTGCATGAAGTATTGTGTTCTATAGATAGCTAGCTAGGGGTTCTAGTATCACTATGGTTAAATTGTGTGTGTGTGTGTGTGTGTGTGTGTGTGTGTGTGTGTGTGTGTGTGTGTGTGTGTGTGTGTGTAAGTGTGTGTTCAGTTAGTTCACATTCTAGAGACCATTTTAGGACAGCATACATGTGACACTCCCACTAGCATCTTCTCACCAGACACTGTTGATGTTATTTACCATAAAGTGTTGTCTGACGCTATGAAAGTCAAACTTCTGTTGTGGTGCTTTCATTAAGTGCTGTGTTCTGTAGATAGGTAAGGATTCTAATCTCACTGCAGTCAACTTGAATGTGTGTTCATCTTTGGAGACAATTGTACAATGAGATGTGACTGCATATATGTATGTCAAACACTCCTCAAAATAATTTCTTCTCAACATGCAATGATGCTATCAGCTTCTATACAGTGTACTGTGACACTGTTAAAGTCAGACATATATGGTGGTGCTAGTCTTACATTGTATGAAATCCAGCTTCTAAACCTACACAGGTTTAATGTTCAAATCTGACTTCAGTCAACTTCTGTGTGTGTTTAGTGGTATATTACAGTCATTGTATGATCTTTTGAATCTCTTTTCATTCATCTCCCTCTCCACTGAACAATTAACTTATCCCCAAGAATCCAATAATCCCCTTTTCACTCTGTCCACCTATCATGCTTTCCACAAGAAACTGGAGGATGACATCATCTTAAAGATGCATACACACATCGTGAAGCAGAGTCATTCCATGATCCTCTGCAAGCCAGTGCCAGACCACTGGATGTGTGATTGCTAATTCTGTCATGGGAGGTTACACAAGTCACATATAGACAAAGTCAGTATATAATACAATCAAATGCATATGCACATATGCACATACTCTTAATATCTTGCATCATATAGATATAGCAGTTGTTGTTTAAATGATATTATAATTACTACAATTTTATGTGATGTTGGCCCTTAGCCTAATAATGTCCTATGACCCTATGAAGATTGAATATATCAATTTTACTGTCATCCACATGTGCTAAATTAAGGTGTGGATATATGGTAGCTCTACAGCAGTGTATTCCAATCTGTGATTGGAGGTAATGTATTGATGGCCAGTGCTGCCATTTGATTACATGTTCCTTATATAACAGCTGTAGTGGTATGCTTCCTATGAATATTTGAAATGGGATTATGCTATGTATATTGCTTGCTTACAAAGGCATATGTTTTTGTAGTGCAGTATATCAACATTCTAGCCAGTTCTCATTCAGCCATCACAGTCACACTTGCAGATATCAGGAGGACATGGAAACCACAGGTGTGCATGTGTATACCTACCATCATTAACTGCTCTGTGAGATACATCAGTATAATGTCATACTGATTACATGTGCACAAACATATTGTTTCATCCACGTCATAATGCTGTTATATACACAAACATATAAATAGCCCAGATTCAATTGCAATCTTTGTGAATTCATGGTATGCATAATTGTGTTGCTATTCTCAAGGATTATTGAGGTGGTCGCCAGAAGCATTGTGTGAGTGACAGCCTTTGTGCCAATAATTGTTCTGCATGAATCACACCTCATATGTAATATGTCCATATATGGTATCAGGGCACTCACACACAGCTTTACAGTGAAACACATATATGCATATGATGTGTAATTGATGTAATTATATGGCATAGGTAGAGTTATATGACAGTGTGACTGCTCCCACTATGTGGCATGTGATGCATTCCCAAAGTTGTATTTGGAGCAGTTGTTGCAAATCATTTTTTAAATAAGTACAAGATGGTTTAAGGTATCAGACAGAGAAACCTCTAGCTTGGCTAGGTTTCTCTTGTAGTTTGTAGTAATTGGTTTGTCTTTGTAATGTTTTTACTTTGTGGTTTGGATGTTAGTTGGAAACTTTTGCAGACACCTAAATGGCTACAGACATCAGCTGGGTGTAAAGACCCTGTGTTTCTAAAGTATAGCCAAACAGTCCACTTATGCTGTGATGATGAAGTCATAACAAGGCTGTAGCATGCATATCCACAGCTAGTGGGGTTTGGCTTTATTGGACTGAATGTATCCACAGAGGCTTAAAAAGTAAAAAGTCATGGGCATTTAGAAGCCATATAGCGGAAACCCTTGATTCCTTAAGGGGTCATTTGCATATATCCCATGGACTTCTATTACAGGAGGCTTACAAAAAAAAAAAAAATATATATATATATATATATATATTAGAGTATAACGTTGGTTCTGGCTCTTGATCCAGCAGGTTAAAGAGCTAAATTAGAGATGAGCCACAATCACATTTTTTTTTTTTTTAGTAACTGCTGACTGTAAATTCAGACCAGACCTGCAGGCTGTGAGAACTTTCTGTTAGGTCAGATCTGCATATCTAAGCATTGAGATTGCCTGGAATACCAAACAGGGTGGGCCTGCATGCCATAGTACTGAAAAGGAAAAAGATTTAAAGTTTTTTCATGGGAAAGGACTATTGGAAGACACTGTAGTTAGGTAATTCTTTTATAAAAAGATTTGCAGCTCATTTTTAGAATGAGGGATGCATTGCTTCCTTTACTCCATAGTGCTTGCATGTTTACATGGAGGAGAATGAGCCTACTTCAGTGAGAGAAAGAGATATTCGGAGGGCATGGAAACCACTACCAATGCTAAGGACAGGACGGCCATAATTATTTTCTGTTTCTTTATTGTTATTGAGGTAAGCCCTAATTAATCAGTTGTCCCTGACTTTAGCTCAGTGCTATGAATCTCTGATAGGTTCTTAATGTATGTTTGGGGGGGGGGGGGTATATGTGCTCAAGAGCAACATATTGAAATTACTATATTACTGTAGTAGTTTTTTTTTCTTTTTTCTGTCACTCTCTTTACCATCAAGCATCACACATGTGCAGAAAACTGGGCTGACTTTTTGAGGAAGAGGTGCGGAGTTGTACATGAAAGCACAAGGCCATCATATAATTACTGTGACAAATAAAAATGTTGTGAATTGTTGGGGATAGTATATTTGTTTACCAAATCGCAAGCTGAAACAGCAAATGTTACTGTACTTCTTATATTTTTCATTCTTTTTTTAGTGACAAATTAGTGTACAGAAAGGTGAAATCATTTTGGGGGGCATATAATACATGGCTGCATATGGTAGTCATGGTTAATATGGTTTGTTGAAAGCCTATATCAGTCAAAGAGCAAAGTCTGCCATTATTACTAGTAACTTCATAGTCACAGGTGGTGTACCATGTCAGAAAGGGTACAGTCTACTGGGATGGTGGTTACTTTGTACCCAAATAGATTATTAAGAATACTTATTTCTCTTTTATTGAAGTGGGTTGCCTTAAAGGAACTGAATTATGGTTTCTTACATATAGATAACAAAATCCAGCATTTCACAAGGATTTTCTTGTTCCATTTAGGCAGTGTATCTAGTTTTTACCTTGGGGTTGTTTGTCCATTTCTTGTAAAGTGTGGTTGAACTACTGTGTACTAAATCATTATTAGACAAGAAGTGGAAAATTATATTTTTTCTACTGTTTGGGATTACTTTCTGCCCAGACTGCAAAGTTCACTGACATTAATATAGGTTTCTCTGACAATAAGGAATAAAAGATGATATGACACAACTCACAGTATGGAACTTAACCACAGAAGGCAGAAATGTAAAGCTACTGGGAGTATTTATTGTGGAATCCTTTCAAGTTATGTGCAAAACAAACAGTAGCATAAATTTCCTCTCACATTTGTACAGTAATATTTATAAGATTCATCAAGTGTTGTTTGTTGAGACCTGATAATGTAAGCTGAATCTAGGAAAAAGGGCTCAAAAGTGATAATTTAATAAAAATGCTTAGAAAAGTGTAACTGCAGGGTTGGTTATATTACATAAGGGGCTTCATAATAGAGCCCCTAGTGTGAGGGATGGAGAGAACTTGCCCCTCCGCAAAAATATATTTTTATATGTTCAAGCTAACTCAATTGATGACATCAAAACTTTGAATATTTGGCACTGTAGACACTAAATCTATAGAATACTGCAAACATTATATTGTTGTGCATTATGAATGTATACAATGTTTTCAGTTCATGCTGCTTTCTTTGATTAAATTTGAAATTAGTAAATATTATTACTCTCTTCTGCATAGCAACTGTTTTTCTTAGAAAATGTAATTGTAGCTTAATGTAATAGTATG